>NC_043959.1:3246043-3546043 GCF_902148855.1 Sphaeramia orbicularis
TTTATTAGACGACAAATACTGTCTCAAACAGCATGTGACAAGAAATGTTTTAAAACTGTATAGTAACGTACAGTATATCAACAATTTGACTCAAGTAGACAGTAAATATACTGCAGTAACTCTGCCTGCATTATTTTAATAATTCAATGTGTCTGGGCTTCTATGTGTAGCAAGTACGCCAAAGTATAAAGAGAATGACTCCTAATTGGTTTTTCATTTCTATTTCATATACATTCTGTATTTACAGACTTTATCCTACATCCCCAAAGGAACATTCAAAATAATCTGTTGAACTCCTTCTTAATGCAGTGGTTCTCACTCTTTTTCTGTCGGGCCCCTCTTTGGAGGATGAAAAATCTCCAGGCCGACCTCATCCCCAACAATATTGTAACAGTAGTGCAATTATAACTTTTACTGAAAGAAATATTAATATCGTAATAATACTTTTTGCTTTGCCTTGAATAATTTTTCATTCAAATTAAAAATATTTTAGACTTTTGCTTGAACAATACGAATAAACTCAACCAGACTGCTCCCTGAGACAACATTTTTCAAAATAAAAATAGGAAATGCACAATTATCTTAAACTATGACAATAAAGTTACTTTTTTTTTTAGAAGAAACACATTTTGTTAACAAAAATGAACATTTGAACAATATCAGTGGCTACAATGAGCCCGTTTCCACTGCACATCTCAGAACATTAAAGTGCAAAAACTGTACAAAAACAGAAACATGTCACATTTTTCTTTTCCAGTCCAGTCCTTGTCCATTCTCCAGACCTAAACTCTTCGTCTAGTCTAGTGACAGATCACCATGGCAGTAGACTGGTTTGTTGTACATCCCTAAAATGAGTCCAGGGTGCTCCAATGCTAAAACATTAGTTCCACCTGCTACATGTTCTAACCTGAAGGAAAAAAAAAAACATCCAGAAATGATCCCATGACCCATGACCCCCTTGGTATGCCTTGGCGCCTCCCCTAGGGGGCCCGCCCCACAGTTTGAGAAACACTGCCTTAATGAAATGTTCAATATGTAAGATTCATTTATGTTTGTGTGTTTAACCCATAAAAAAAAGAGCTATTTTTGGAGTAGTTCCCAGATGAATTTTTTTCCTCCAATTAACCTTTCTTACGTGATTTATTATCGTTTATTATAATATTATCCTCTGTATTTTGAAATTTTTCTGTGAAAATCATATATTTTTCCATATTGAATTTACTGATCATGTAGACTTTCATAAAAAGCTCATATTCAAGTTGAGGGTTATTATATCAGAAACAGAGGGAACTGAAGAAAAAGTGACTTTAACAGCAAAGAGTCACTGAAAGTAAAACCAAGTGTTTCCATCCACATGGGCTTTACTGGTGAACCAGTGTTGTAGAAGATGACGGTGTTTCCACGTTCCCAACGGAGTCTCTGAACGTCCAGATGGGTCATATCTGATGGCCATGAAAAGATGAAGAACTGCGTTTGACACCAGTTATTTACATGTATTAACAGATTTAGTGGATCAACAGCTATTCAGCATTTTACATCCATAGATGCTTTTGTTTGGCAGTGGATGTTTGGGTCTTTATGGGTTAAAGCGACTTATACACGACTTTCATAACATTATCACCTTCAGTTTTAATTTCTGGTTATGTGAAATGATGTGAAACAGACATGGGAAAAAGAACTAGGAATATGTGTCTTAGAGGAGGAATGGATCAATATGTGGAGAACACTGCTGGAAAAATATAATTCAATTTTTCATAACTCCTAAAATTACAGCTAAATATGTGTCCAGAGTTCAACCTTGTTGGAGAGAATGTGGAAATATCAGTGTAAATCATGCACGTCTTTTGGTTATGCCCTAAACTTGCATCATTCTGGGATAATGTATATTCAACAGTTGTTAAGATGTTTATTTTATTTTACTTTATTTATTTATTTGCACATCATAAAACAGCAAGAAAGAAACAAACAACATTCAAACAAGTAACATTACTGTGCAGGAGAGGTTAGAAGCCAAAAAAGGCTTATATAAATACCCCCAGAAATGAACAATACAAAAGAAAAAGAATTAAAAATACAATATAACTGAATTAATAAACTAAAGTAAAAAAAAATAAAAAATGTAAATCACATTACAAATCATCAAATACAAATCAAGTGATATATAGCCTTACATTTTTTCATGAATTAAAGTCCTTTTCAGATGCTTTTTAAGCATTGATAAAGTAGATGTTGATTACTGGGTTATGCAATACCTAAAACATGTTTGGTGATGTATTTTGGATGTATTATTGGTAATAATGTAAGAAAAAACAATAGATATTTGTTTAAAATACTATTAGCAGCCTGTAAAAAGGCTGTTACCAAAAAATGGTGCAGATTAGAACCACCTACAACTAACAAATGGATCCAAACTGTGAATGGAATATTTGAGATGAAGATTGTGACCCAGAGACTGAAACTGAAGAAGAACAGAGTCAGGATAAATGGAAGAAATGGACCATTTTCATTTCAACATCACACTACTAAAAACAATTGTTAGTCACAAGGTTTATTGTAGTTAATGTATCCCATATGCCCCCCATGTTTGTCTTGTTTTGTAATGTACATAAAATAAACAATAAAAATAAAGTTTAAAAAATAAAATAAAATCTGGTTATATACAAGAAGTTCAAGGACAAGTTAAACACTTTCAGTGCACTTTTAGAAGCAATCACACTGTCCAGTTGTATCATTTTCTATATTCTCCAAAAGTAACACGTTCTTAAATTGCTTTAAATTATACCATGAAGGGGCAGCATATTGAAAAGCTGTTTTGTCAAACTCTGTTCTGACTGTGATCCACCATTTGTAGGATGTAGGACAGGGGTGTCAAACTCATTTGAGTTCAGGGGCCACATTCACCCCAATATGATCTCAAGTGGGCCAGACCAGTGAAATAATAACATAATAACATATAAATAATGACACCTCCAAATTTTTTGTCTTTCTTTTAGTGTAAAGAAAAAAAACAAAACAAAACATTAAATTATGAAAATACTCACTTGTATAAATTATCCAGACAAAAAAGATGTGAATAACCTGAAAAAAACTGAAATTTCTTCAGAAAAATAAGTGTAATTTTAACAAATATTCTGCCTCAATTTATCATTTCTACATGTTCACTATAAATTGGATCTACAAAAACACGAAACATTTAGTAACAGGCAGAAAATAGTTAAAAGTGTGCTAAATTTTCTAAAGACATTTCAGGTTATTCACAATTTATTGTTTCAGGATAGTTTGTAAAAGTAAATATTTTCATAATCTAATGTTATTTTTTGCACTACAACAAAGACAAAAATTTGAAGTTGTTAATTCAAGACTTTTTTGCTTAATTCAAGGTTTTTTTTGCTAAATTTAAGATTTTTTTTTTTTTTTTTTTGCTTAATTCAAGATTTTTTTTATTTTTTTTTCACTTAATTCAAGATTTTTGGCTGAATTTAAGATTTGGGTTTTTTTTTTTTTTTTTGCTTAATTCAAGATTTTTTTTTCTTAATTCAAGATTTTTTTACTTATGTGAAGATTTTTTTTTTTTGCTTAATTCAAATTTTTTTCCTTAATTCAAGCTATTTATTTATTTGTTTGTTTGTTTGTTTGTTTGTTTGTTTATTTTTGCATAATTCAGTTCAAGACTGTGGAATTTTTGACTTTGCTAAAACATCCTATGGGCTGGACTGGACCCTTTGGTGGGCCGCATTTGGCCCCCGGTCCACATGTTTGACACCTGTGATGTAGGAGAATACAGACCACACTGCTTTTGGGTTTCACACATGTACAGTCAGGTCCATAAGTATTTGGACAGTATTTGTCTCGGTATGCCAGTGCAGTGGATTTGACATGAATCAGCCTGGATGTGACTAAAGTGTGAACTGTCAGCTTTAATTCAAAGGGTTTAACAAAAAATATTGCATCAACTATCTAGGAATCCCACTCATTTTAAACAGAGCTCCTCAGTTTTCTGGACTACCCCTGACCTCAGATTATTTCTATCCACATAAATACAATTAGCTTAGCTTCATTGTTTACAACTAGCAGCACTAGCATCATTTCATAGATGATGTTCTCACAGTCAAAGTCAAAGGCTGCTTTATTGTCAGTTTTGTCATTTGTACATCGCATACAGAAAACTGAAATTACAAAAACTCTAAGGCCTCATGGTGCAACAATAAACATAGTAGGAAAAAGATTTAAAAAATGGGGGAAAAAAACAGTAAAGGTACATATCACAGTCTGTACGTAACATAACCGAGTTTATTTCATCCGTATTAACAAGTGAGGCTCCACTAAACCTCTAAGACTCTACTGTCAGTGAAATATAAACAGGAGTCTGTTTAGTGATCAGAGCTGTCTGAAACTGCATTTCTAAGCTCATTTGTCTACATCCATGTTACAGCCTGTACACTCATTTCTACGTCGAAGCCATCAATCTGAAGTACTGAACCTTTAATAGCAATATTAAATATGGATATAGCTGCAGTTGTTTTTTTGTTTGTTTTGTTTTTCTGTTTTTGACTGGACCAGAGATGAGTGAATTTAGTTGAAGTACATAATATTGTTATGATATAATGTGCAATGATACACTGTCATACAAATGATAACTGATACATGAAATTATGGCAAAAATAGCATCTTCTGTCTTAATAAGCGTCTAACAGGACATTAACAACAGATATTATTCAACTCCAGCAAACTGTTTCAGGTTCTTTTATTCAGCCATCTGTTTCCATGGTGGTCATGTGACTATGTAGTGCTGTAGAAAGGACAATCTTTATAATATATTAATCTAATAAGCCGTTAGCTGTGTGGTGTGAAATATAGGCTATCCAAATGTACTTTGGTATATCAACTCCAATTATAGGGAAGTAAAAGTGCAGCTGGTGGAAGAAGAAAAGGGAAGAAAAATAAGGTAAAACTAGAATAATGACTGAATAAGACCAAATATAAACATGAATGATAATATTATTTTTGACAAAGATAATAACCATAGCCCACATCCTATCACAGCCTCAACAAAAACAACTACAAAGTGAAAGTAGCACATTTTGACAAAGACATGTGTTATAGCCTATGTGCCCTCTGTCCATTTTACCATTGTCAGTCATTTTAATACCCCCATCCTGCTTTGTCATTAGGGTGACCAGGTGCTTACGAGCCACATGTGGGACAAGGAGCGTGTTTGTATGGGACAATGTGGGACATGTAACTGTAACGCTGCAACAAAGTCTACATTTTTAAACAATATGCATCTTATTGTCCAGCTTATAAATATGAATAACAACAATTTGATTTAGTTGCACACAGTTAGGGATGGGAATCGAGAACCGGTTCTTTTTGAGAACCGGATCCCAGTAGCTCAATTCCTTGGAATTGTTTGCCTGCCTGCTTAACAATTCTGTTTAACGATTCCACCCTCATTGCACATGCGCGATGACATCACTTGTACGCTGCATTGTATTGGTCAGAACGTAGACAGCATGGTGTTGAGGCAGAAACGGTCTAAACAGACCACACCAGGTCTAAACAGACCACACCAGGTCCAAACAGACCACACCAGGTCTAAACAGACCACACCAGGTCCAAACAGACCACACCAGGTCTAAACAGACCACACCAGGTCCAAACAGACCACACCAGGTCTAAACAGACCACACCAGGTCCAAACAGACCACACCAGGTCTAAACAGACCACACCAGGTCCAAACAGACCACACCAGGTCCAAACAGACCACACCAGGTCTAAACAGACCACACCAGGTCCAAACAGACCACACCAGGTCCACTGGAACACTGTCAAAGCTTCCGTTTCTTCTAAAGGTGGAGGTTTCTGCTGTTAAAGGGAAGTTTTTCCACACCACTATCACTAGTCACAAGCGTTTGCTCCTGGAGGATTCTATTGGGTTTCTGTAAATTGGCTTAGAGTCTGGTTTGGATCAACTCTATATAAAGTGTCATGAGATAACTTTTTTGTTGTGATCTGGCGCTATATAAATAAAATTTGATTGATAGAGTGATTTGATTGGTTTTCCCCTGTAAGTTGCTTTGGAAAAAAGCGTCTGCCAAATGCATAAACATAAACATTAAGGGTGGAATCCCTCCAATCTGCTCAAACATTTGTCCACACCATGTGATTCATTTACAGGAATGTCACGTATTTGATTCACTGCTTAGCGACGCTTGTGACTCTAGCGGCAGAGTGAACACCAGGTCATCATCCGGGCCCAGTTCTGGTTCTGGTTCTGGTGCGGGCAACAAACGTCGTACCCCCTCAAATACAAGTTTCTGAAGGTAGGAGAAAGGAAATGAGGTGCACAACAACGGGAGGCGAGCCGAGCCAAGTGGAACTGGTTCAGGCAATGTGGCAATAGAGGAATTAGTAAAGTGACTTCAGTTTCACTTTCACTGCACACGCCCCCCCCCCCCCAACCAGGCTGGCGTCATCTGTTATTATTTGTACATACTGTATTTTCTGTGCAGATGGAAATATAAAAGACAGTTCATGCAAACACACCCGTTTGTACTCTTTTATTCTCTCACCCAATGAGAATCGATAAGGAATCGGATCGATAAACAAAATCAATAATGGAATCAGAATCGTTAAATTCTTATCGATTCCCATCCCTACACACAGTATCCATATTTTTGCACTGGGTATTTGTTTTTTTGCTTTTTTCCACAAGTTTCAACAACCTCAACAAAAAATCTACTTGTAAAAACTCAAAAAAGAAACCTCAAGTTTCATATATTGTAATTAAATACTTTTAGAAAATTGGCTTTTTTTTTTTTTTTTTTTTAAATTTGAGTACATGTTCTCAACCCTCAAAGGTAAACTATGTGCAATAAAACAAAAAGGCAGAACTGACATTAGAACAGCTGTTTCCACTTCCAGACAACTGAAAATTACTTGGACTAAAACCCTTTGTGCATCCAAACACAGAACAGTCCAACATTTAGCATTCTAGAACAGTAAAAAAAATACAATAAGTTAAAGTAAATGTCCTGTGGAATTTTGTCAAAACATGAATATCCACATACTGAACAAAAGCACAGGTTAAAGGACTCCTGACCCCACGTGTATGTTTGTTGATTGACAGTGGACACAGCCAATGGTGATAGCGCTGTCTGCTGTAAAATGAAAGTCATGTTTGGAGGAAGGTGACTGTCCTGCACAGTGGACAGCCAGAGCCAAACAAATGCGGGACGTTGTCTCAATTTGCAGGACATGGAAAAAATGGTCCTAATGCTGTGCAGTCCCACACAAAGCAGGACACCTGGTCACCCTGATCCTCATGCACACAGATCTGACTGTTTAGACAACTTCTCACCCAGCATTTTTTAAAATTTATTAATTGAGTTATTTACAAAAGATCCATATCAGTATGGGAACAGCTTTGGATATACAGTATAGAGGGAATGCACATCCGTCACTTCCCCCCGGGCCACACCCCTCTCAGTCAGACTGAGCGGCAAAAACAAACCGGCTCAACATGGTGGAGTATAGCAGTAACTACAGCCAGACATGGAAAACTGTGGAATAGAAGATGAAATTAAAGACAACTGGACTGGACATGGATCCATCCAAGCTACCAAACAACAGCTGTTCTACCAACACTGATCTGGGACAGAAATCACCTATCCTGACATTTACATGAACCTGAGTTCAACGCCGGGAAAATCCCCGATGCAAAGGCTGAAAGCATCCAACAGACCCAGAGTTGTGTCCATCCTGGTCCTGGTTCATTAGAGGATTCCAGCTGGTGAGTGCTTTCATTCAACATACTATTGTTTTGGAGGTTTTGTGTCAGTGCAGACGTACTTTCTTGGCAGTGATTTGGGCGGTAAAGGCCCAGCAGTAGTGCTCACAGTTCACTACTGATTTACTGGAGTTGAACCCTTAGTACTGACCCAAGTGAGTGGATGATCTACTGGGACTGTGGAGATTTAAGGAGAGTTCACATCAAATACTGGATCCAACACAGATCCAACAGCTGTGTGCTAGAGGAGCCCCTGATTTGGAAAACTAGGTTAGCCTCAGTTTAAGCTAGTTTACAAATCATGTAGAGCACAAGGTTCACAATCACACAACTGAAGACACAAACGATTCAGTTCTGAAACATAGAACTAAATGACAGATGCTAACATTAAGAGCTTTACTAAAAAGGAACGTTAGCCAAAACCATATGGAATTTAAGGTATGACTTTATGCAAGAATACAGCATAAATGAACGTTAGCTGACACCAGGTTTGGTTGTCTGGATTCCAGTTCTTTCTCTGAATTGCAGCGATCCATCTGCTTCTTCTGTCTGTGGCTTTAGGTCTCCGCTAAAACGAGAGCTCCCAGTGCTTTTAAACCTATTTGTGCGATCAATGACACAACAGCTCTGCCCCATTTTTTAGACTGTTCTAAAGTTTTCGCAGTATTCAAGACAAAGCCGTTACTCATCTCCCTCCTTCTGCCACTCAGTGGACGGAACCGCAGTGACTTCTGCTAGAGGAGACGTCACGTGCAGATCCTCTATAAGACCACACATATGTAAACTGACATTGTAGGAAGCAGAATGTAGCCCCCTGTATACATGTATGCAGTGGAATGTCCAGTATGTGATTCCAAACACAGCTTATTCTTCATTCCTGCAAAATGATCGTTCATATCAGTTTAATGGTAAATATCTGTATTGTTTTATCAAACTAACTTTGATGAGGCAAAAATAACAGGCAGTGACTTTTGATAATAGTCAACAATCATGTCAATTACATGATGTAAATGAGTTAAAATGAACAAAGGCTCAGTTCTGCCTCTTGATAAACACCCACAATTCATTTATTATGGAAGATGTTTAATTTCACACTGCATTTAATTCATATATCATGATAGTGCATTTCATTTGATACCTGCCATCTCTCATCAGGTTGCATATTAATCTCAGGGAGAGGCAGGAACTCTACTCCACATCCTGCCCGTTCCAAATTCATGAAGATATTTTAACTGCTAGATTTTCCACAGAGGGAAGCTCAGACCTTTGAAATCATTCAAAGATTGTGGGTAAGACAGAGAGTATCTGAGGTTTTGACAGATAAACTCAGTGGCATATAACACCAGTGATAACAGTTTTTGTGTTTCACAGCAATGTGAAAAGATGACTTTTCATATTTCACATGAAAAGATTTTTGGCACAAGGTTTAGTCATGTCTTTGACACAAACACACTCCACGTACAAATACAAGTCAATGGAAATTAGCCTTGCATAAACAGTTTCAAGGGTTTCTCTCCCAGGGGAGCAGCACAACCACCACATCCAACAGGAATGACTCTCAAATACTCTTTATTTTTGCCTTTTATCAAACAGTTCACAGTGACATGAGACTAAATAACAAAGACTCACCTGATTCCTTGATGTTCATTTTGCTATAGTAAGAGGACATCCTTTTTCTGAAACTCTGCCAGCAACCTGCAGCTCAAAAACGAGCTTTAGGTCCAAATATCATACCCTCTGCACAAAGAAAACAGCAGATATAATGATATGTTTGGGCAGGCTTTAACAGGATTGCTCAGCCGTGAAGTGTGTTACTGATCCATGTGGGATATTGTGTATGTTTGTGTGGGTTGTTGTCCTCCCTCTGACCACAACCTCAGATGAACTCACTGTGATGTGCACAATAAGGTAAATAATGGGGGTTTTATTCTTATGTAACGCTGTGGTGCTTGAAAGTTTGTGAACCTGTTTGAATTTTCCCTTTTTCTGTAAATAAAACCTAAAACGTCACTGAGGCACTAAAACTAGATAAAGAGGAGCCAATTAAGAGTCTGGTGTGCGACGTTTAGGGGGAATTCAGAGGACCTAATTGCAGAAATGGAATATAATATACATAATTATGTCTTCATTAATGTGTAATCACCTGAAAATAAGAACCAATGTGGCTTTGTTTCCCTAAAATGAGCTGTTTATATCCACAGAGGGAGCAGGTTGTTCACCATGGTGCTCAGAATGGACTTCTGTTTTTTCCATTTTATAGTGGGTGGCATCGAGCACCAGCGTTCAATATTGTCACCTCTGTTGTGGCTCTAATGAGGGTCTTATGTTTAGAGCAGGGGGGTGGGGTGGGGTGGGGTTATCAGCTCATGTGAAGGGGATATCAGAGTTCCATATCTTGATGACTGGGATGACAATCAGGTATGTGCCAATGATGCTCTACTGCACAGGTGTCAAACATGCGGCCCGGGGCCCAAATCCGGCCCGCCAAAGGGTCCAGTCTGGCCCTTGGGAGGAATTTGTGAAATGCAAAAATTACACTAAGATATTGACAATCATTTTAGTTCAGGTTCCACATTCAGACCAATTCAATCTCAGGTAAGAATAACGTATAAATATTCAATCCAATCCAACTTTATTTATAAAGCACTTTAACAACAGCAGTGAACTAAAGTACTGTACAGAAGAATAAATAAAACCAAAATAGTAGAATAAAATACAGAAGTAGATTTAAAGACATAGACACTGTACAAAAAAGAAAAAAGTGCCATACATTAGAATAAATCAAACTCAAATAAAAGAATAAAATACAAGTATAGGTTAAAAAGCCATACAATTAAAAACAAACAAATAAATAAATAAATAAAATAGATAAATAAGAACAATAAACCACTACCAAATAAAAACAACAGAATAAAGATAGTACCTTCAAACATCTCACATGGTTTCAAAAGCCAAGGAGAAAAGATGGGTTGGAAGAAGGGATTTAAAAACAGACAGAGGAGGCCTGTCTGATATGGAGAGGCAGATGGTTCCAAAGTTCAGGAGCTGCTGCTAAACTATACTCAGCTATACTCACAACTATACTCACGACTATACTTACGACTATACTCACAACTATACTTGCAACTATACTTACGACTATACTCACAACTATAGTCACAACTATACTTACGACTATACTCACAACTATAGTCACAACTATACTTACAACTATACTCACAGCTATACTCAACTATACTTACAACTATACTCACAGCTATACTCAACTATACTCACAGCTATACTCACAACTATACTCACAACTATACTTACGACTATACTCACAACTATAGTCACAACTATACTTACAACTATACTCACAGCTATACTCAACTATACTTACAACTATAATCACAACTATACTCACAACTATACTCAGCTATAATCACAACTATCCTCACAACTATACTCACTGCTATACTCAACTATACTCACAACTATACTCACAGCTATACTCAACTATACCCACAACTATACTCACAGCTATAATCACAACTATACTCACAACTATAATCACAACTATACTCACAACTATACTCACAGCTATATTCACAATTATACTCACAACTATACTCAAAACTATACTCACAGCTATACTTACAACTATCCTCAAAACTATACTCACAGCTATACTCACAACTATACTCACAGCTATATTCACAATTATACTCACAACTGTACTCACAGCTACACTCAAAACTATACTCACAGCTATATTCACAATTATACTCACAACTATACTCACAGCTATATTCACAATTATACTCACAACTATACTCACAGCTATACTCACAACTATACTCAAAACTATACTCACAACTTGAAAATTTTCTCTTCGTAAATGTAAATGTTTTCATGTATTTACACTAAAACAAAGTATACTATTGCAAAAATATCTGAATAACCTGAATAAATATGAACAACCTGAAATGTCTCAAGAGAAGCAAGTGCAATTTTAATAATATTCCACCTGTTATAAAATGTTTTGTGTATTTGTAGATCCACTGTGATCTGTAAGTTATAATGTACATGTGGAAATAATAAACTGAAGCAGAATATTGTTAAAATTACACTTTTTTTTCAGTTTGTTCATATTTTTCACATTGTTTGAGAGGACAGTCTGTAGATGCAAACATCTTAATAATGTAATTTTATTTTTTCTCACTCCAAAACATGGAGAAAAGTTTGGAGGTGACATTATTTATGTATTATTACATTATAATTTTACTGGTCCGGCCCACTTCAGATCAAATTTAGCTGAATGTGGAAATGAACTAAAATGAGTTTGACAGCCCTGCTCTACTGTAGTGATAGAAAAACAACCAGTCTTCATTATCAAAGTCTGATCTTGGCAGCACAGGAGGTTTTTAGACGCATGTCAAGGCTCAAACAGTAGATTCAAAGAAGAGTACACATTCAGAATAAGCGTCGATCAGTCCTGGAGTTATTCAACTCTTTTATCCTCCTGGAACTGGGATATTGGTTGTAAGGCTGAATTAGATTTGTCTGACCAATGTGTACCATTCATTTTTTTTCCCATGTTTTTTGGCAAACAGAAAATATACTGGCATACATTTCTGTGATGATTTAGACCACATGACCATGGTCAAATGCAACAGAGTCATGGAAAATGCTGGATGTTGAAAATAAATACAAGATGAATGCCTTCAGCTTTAACATGCATAACTGTCTTGCTTGGTTAAAGGTAAAGAACGGAGTTATTGCCTCGTTACTTGTTTTTATTCAGAAAATATCAATGACTAAACTGCCGAGGGTATTACATAAACGTCTGTCCTTCAGTTCTGCTGAGCATCTAGGCATGCTACAGAAGGTAGAGTTACTCTGCCTAAAGTGAAAACAAATACGATGAAAAGTACTGTGATGTTTAGAGCCATGGTGATATGGAATGCTCTGCCAGGATGAATCATTCAAGAAAATAGCAAATTTAAAGAATAATTGAAAGAGTACGTATTTGCAAAACAATGCTCGGCGTCTGCTACACTGTAAAAAAAATCCTTTTGTTTCTACGGAAAAAAACTGGCAGCTGTGGTTTCCAGAACAATACTGTAAAGTACACATCCAACTGTAAACATATTTACAGAGTAACATGTAGATTTAACAGTTTAAACATGTAGATTTAACATTTTAAACATGTAGATTTAACATTTTAATGAATGATGAGTAATAACTGTGCTTATAAACCATATACTAATGAGTATTCATGTCAGAAATATGCTTTATAAATGATGAATTCAATATTTGTTAATGCTTAACTAATGCTTCATAGTGTGGACTTATTATAAAGTGTTACCCAAGTATGATTATCAAATTTCTTTAAATTAATACAAATACAGTGAGTTCAAAGAGTTTAAAGACACTTATCCTTATTTAAAAGTTACTGATAACATCAAATGATTTCCACCACCTGACATGTGATACTTTAATTAGTACCCTAGATAAACAGCTGTGTGTCGTGATCTGTCCCATGTCTGATGACGGGCTGTGGCCTGAAACGTCACTACTTGTGGTAAAAAAAAAAAAAAAAAAATTGAGGAGCTCACAGGTTGTGCAGACCTTATCTGATTCTTTCATCCACTCCTGCACACCTTTTAGTGCAGTGTTTTTCAACCTTGGGGTCAGGGCCCCACGTGGGGTCGCCTGGAATTCAAATGGGGTCCCCTGAAATTTGTAGTAACTGATACTGAACCGACAAAAAAAAAAAAAAAAAAAAAAAACACCTTACTAATAAAAAATATCTGGTGAGTTGAGAGAGACAATCACAATATATGAAAGACATGACAAACTGTGAGTGTGAAACTGCAGCACTGTGGTTCTGTTTATCTGTCAAATGTTCACTGTGGTCAGTTTCAGATGCTGCAGCTCTTTCATAATTCATAGTTTGAGTTCCTGTTTGTTCAGTATTAATTGTCCTCCTTGTAAATCACAGTTGGACTGACTGGACAGATCCTGACCAAGGAAAATAAACTTCTCCCTTTGTGCAGTAATCTACACCTGGATTTACTGCCTCTGTCCATAATAATATACATTATATAGACTAAACGTCCTCTAAAATTAACCTTTATTT
Source organism: Sphaeramia orbicularis (assembly GCF_902148855.1). Classification (NCBI taxonomy): domain Eukaryota; kingdom Metazoa; phylum Chordata; class Actinopteri; order Kurtiformes; family Apogonidae; genus Sphaeramia; species Sphaeramia orbicularis. The sequence goes on from NC_043959.1 coordinate 3,259,958, forward strand.
GCAACATAGTATAGAAAACTATTACATGATCAAAAACAAATTAATTTGAGCAAAAAAACAAAAAAAAAAGTCTCCATTTTGAATGTTTGCCAGAAATTTGTGATGTTAAAATGGGGTCACAACCCAAACAAGGTTGGGAACCACTGCTTTACTGACTGGATGTGCATGTCATCACCTCTTTTCAGGGAATTAATTAAAAACAAACTTAACAAGCCAGTCAACAGAAAAATGAGCTCTGGCGTAAAGTACAGATACCCTAAAAATGAACTTTCTATCTTGACATTCTATTGAGACGCAAAGCACAGAAGGATACTTGACCTCCTACATTCATGTGGAATTTTCTGGCATAAATCTGAGTTCATGGTTCTGTCAGTGATGATAGGCAGAGCCAAATCCTGATGCCATGACCACCATGTCTTACATATGTGACACAGTTCAGATGTAGGAATGAACATAATCCTTCTCATTTAATCCACTGCTCCACATTAGTCTCATCATCACATCCACAGGGCGTTCCCCAACAATCCACGCACAGTAGCCGTTTCCTCCACGTATACCACTGCTGTCCAATGTTTTCCTGAGAGGAGATTCATGAACACTGGCATTAGACACAGACTGGGACCTCCTGAATCCCTGCTGTTGAATCATTTGTACTCAAGTCTGAAAAAGTTGGCTCAATGTAGACAAAATGTAGATGAAAAAAACAGAATGCAATGGTGTCTTGTCATCTCAAGTTGATTTATTTACAATAAAAGATAAAACAAATAATTAAACTAAGAAATATAATAAGTTATGAAATTTATGAAAAAACAAACTACTATTTTCCTGTATTTAATTGGCTGATCATGTAGATGTCAATCAAAGCTCGGATTAAAGTTGAGGGTTATTATATCAAAAATAGAGAAAACTGAAGAAAAAGTGAGTGGAGTAAAATATATCATTAACAACATAAATCAAGCATGTCCACCCAAAAAAAGTTGAGACAATGTAGATAAAACAGAATGCAATTGTTAGGACTGGAAGTACGATGTCTGGCCCCAAAAGCACGACCAGCAGACAAAAATACAATATAGTTGTGTTTATTAAACACAGACAGGGAACACAGTTCACATAAAAAGATTCAGGTGAGTCCTCAGTGAATTGTCCTCGCGGATTCATCACGACGTCCGAATCCAAATGAGGAAGCCCACGGCCCGGGTCGGGAGCACACGAGGGGAACCCGACTAGGGAAAAACAGAGGAGCGTCAGGGGACAGACCAGGTCATACACAGAGAGGCTAGCACAGGGGTCTGCAACCCTGGTCCTAGAGAGCCACTATCCTGCATGTTTTAGATGTATCCCTCTCCCAACACACCTGATTCAAATGATAAGCCTATCATCAAGCTCTGCAGAAGCCTGATAATGACCATCAGGTGTGCTGGAAGAGGGAAACATCTAAAACATGCAGGATAGTGGCTCTCTAGGACCAGGGTTGCTGACCCCTGGGCTAGCAGAAAGGCAACAGCACATTGGGGAAACAGCAGAATCACGTACCAGAAATTCGGGCAAAAAAGGTCGAACACGGGAGTGGCTGGAGAGGCTGAAGCACAGACAGGGGGTCAGGCAAATCTTAGGAGTCGAGGAACAATCCAGGTCGAGAACAGACAGGCAGGCAAACAAACAAACAGGATCTGAAGAAACACTGGTAAGTAGACACCAAAAGGAGGAATACAAACTGGCAACGAACAGGGGAAAACACAGGGCTTATATACACAGGAGGGAGGGAAGACAATGAGACACAGGTGGAACGAATCAGGGCGGGGACAGGTAATCAGCACAGGTGACACAAACAGGGAAGGGAAGCAAACACACCAGACATGACACAAGAGGAGGACTGAACAAAATAAAACAGGAAATAACAGACAAGACAGACAAAACAAGCAAAAGTCCGGGGACTGATATGACAGCAATGGTGTCTTGTCATCTCAAGTTTATTTATTTACAATAAAACATATATTATAACAAATGATTAAACTAAGAAATATAACAAGTTATGAAATTTAAGAAAAAACTACTATACTGAATCCCCCTGGAATGAACTGATAATCCTAGACACAAATAATTAAGACCAGATCATTTCCCACAAAAGATAAATGACTACATTTAAGTGTGTTGTCTTTCTTTAACACATAAAGACCCAGAACTACTTTTGTCTCAACTTCCAAATGATTTTTTCTCTAAATCAAATCTTTTAAAAGTGTTTTATCACCTTTTTTTTTTTTTTTTTTTTTTTTTTTTAAGTAAATCAAGTATTTCCTTATATTTAACTCAATGATCATTCATTTAAGCTTAGAGTAAAAAAAAAAGTGACTTTTAAAGCAAAATATATCATTAACTAAACTTAACCTCCTAAGACCCAGGAAATGTCAGCAAAGTACAAGCTTTTTTGTTTTTTTATTAAATAAGTGCCTAAATTGGAAACATCATGATGCAACCATTTTTTCAGATGTAGTTTTTAAAATTTTAATGGAATGTCCTTTGTGGGGGACAGTTTTCTCTTCTATTTTTTTTGTATAAAGTTGTGAAACTCTTGTCCACAAATGTGGACAGAAAACCCATAGCTGCGTGTGAGGAGGATAAAAATAAGCATCTCCAACCACCGTCACTGATTCAAGTCCATGGGTTTTACTGGTGAATCAATGTTGTAGAAGATGACGGTGTTTCCACGTTCACTTCGGAGCTTCTGAACGTCCAAATGGGTCATATCTGATGACCACGAAAAGATGACAAACTGAATTTTCCACTAATTATTTACATGTATTGATATAATTTGTGGATCTACAGGTATTAGGCCTAAACAGTTCAGATGCTTTTGGCTGCTGGCTGTTGTTTGAGTCTTTATGAGTTAAATGGGTTCTCTTTATCTAGCCTTAGAACTGAAAATCCTATTGTTTTAGGTCACATTTGTGCAGACCAAGTGAATTTGCAAAGAATGCGTTGTTTCTAATTAATCTTGCCCTTTGTGCTGTGACTTTTCTGTCCAACATCCTCTTCCTCATAACGAAGCTCCTAAAACAAACCAGCAGATCTAAATCAGTCTGTGTGAGCGCTAACTCATGAAGGGAACTGTAATTCTAATTTCACACAGGTTATCATGAATTATTTGGCAGAGATGATCTCTATGTTTATATTAAATACTTGTTAAAAATCAGGCATTTTGTTTATTTTATGACTGACTGAAGCAATTATTTGCAAGCATTATTTAAAAAAAAAAAATAGAAATGCACAGATCTGAATATAGTCTCTCAGTCAGATTTTCGTGTCACAGCAGTTTTGGGGCCCATGTTATTTTACATAAATATGATTTCCGTAGTACGGTGGCAAACCATATCTTCTGGGATTGACCCTCGGTGGCTCCATTTTGGAGATGTGTCCATGGCCTCTTGGAGGCAGTACTTAAGTTCAAAATTAGTTTTGACTTTAAGACCATGTATCTCAATGATTTAGAAGAACTCAGAGTACTCAGAGTGATAAATGTTTATTGAGATTACTCTTAGTGGCAAGTAAGAAGACTCTGACCAGAAAATGACTGAAAAGACACATACCCAGAATAAATGACTGGACTGATGTAGTGTACAATATATATGTCATGGAGAGAATCACATTTAATTTAAGATGTAAAACTGATATTTTTACTGAAAATTGGTCAAAGTGGCTCACTTATATTGTAACTGTGAGACTGGACTTTGTATAATTTCAGTGGACCCTCAAACTTTACTGTAAAGGAAAAGTTAATAAGGGTATACGAGTATAGTGATGCATGTGTGTGATGTATGTAAGAGTGGAGTATATGCTGCTCTAATGTTGGACTCTCCCCCCTGTTGTCTGTTTGTTTTATATTGTTTTATTAGTGTAAGTATTTGTGTTATGGTTTTCTCAAAAACAAAATTAAAAAAAAAAAAAAAAGAAAGATTTCCATGCAGTGAAACACAGCAATTGTAAATTTAGTCTGAAGAGAGCACTGACGTCAAACTGGGACTTTCAGCTGATAAAGTGAGTTGAGGAGAAAAAAGTTGGATTGTTTGTGTTTCTGCAAAACTTTTATATAGTTCTTTCCAGTCATGTTTGATGAGTCCTCTAAAAATTAAATCCAAATGTATATCTTTAGGGGCGTTCACTTAGTGGACCTTAAAAATGGACGAGCAGTAACAGGTTCATGCAATGATGTCAAGTTCCATCCAACTCAGTGGTTTTGTGTGTAGGCTTCCCTCGCTGCAGCTGAGAGTTAGCGAGGTCATCTCTGAATTACATCATCGCTTGGCGCTCAGCCTGATAAAACTGCCCTCGGAGCACATCAGTGCACAGTACAGTATCATGTAACAGCAGACAAAGAAAGATTTTTCCATTTTGCAGTTTAAAGTGGCCTGTTAACCTTTCACTTTGCACTGCTTTTAACTATGCAGACATAAAAATTGACCAAACACCGTCTGTCAAAGCTTCCTCACATTACAGCACGTCAACGTGTAAAACACTCAATGAACATTACTGTTGAGGAAAGTTCAGCTGTCACAACAACTTTGAACACAAATACTTGTTTGACAGTGCAGTACAACAGGGAACAAAGTGTGTAGAAAAACAGTGCTGCAAATTGTCCTCGCTGTCACGTCGGCTTGACGCTAATGAGCACGTCTAAACGAATAGAAACCATCTCCATTCTGATCGAAGCTATAGCCACGTCACTGACAACGGCGGCGGCCAAAAGCAACACTAACATCCTCAGATGCATCTCAATTGAGTCACTGATGCAGCCCTAACCCATTTCCAAACGAGCATCTGGCAAGACCCTCCTTGTCAAGGCAGATCGGACAAGTACGTGGAGTCGTGTGGACAAATGGTGAGGGCGTCGAGCTGCAAACAGAATGAAAATGACCAAGAAAGACAGAGGAGGAAACCCAGAGAGAGACGGGGATGAAAGGAGGCATCACAGGCTCATACAGCTCCCACACACTTACTGTCTTTATGTTGTCAGCTCTTTTTTTTTGTTGTTGTTTTGCAAGAATGATTCTGTGATGAATCACCCTGTGACCTACATGTGAGCATCCAGGCTTAGAGAAAATTAAATAGATATCATTAGATAGCTGCTCCCATTCAGTTGTTCCAAATTACACTAGTGATTTCCTGGGAGGCTACAGCGTGACTGAGTGTAAATGTCTGCGTCTGATGATGGAATGACAGCGTTTGTCTGGTGACAGATTTGTGTATCATTGCTCATGCTGTCTGTATTTAAGGGCTTCAATGGACATAATACTTGTATATGACTTAACATGTTCATTTTCATTGATCACTTCCTATAATCTGAAAGCACTGATGGGTAACTTTATCTAAATTAAATACATAGTAAGTTGTATTTTGAAATATAAAACTACATTCTAAACAAACAGAAAGTGACCATTTATGGCCACCTTGATAGTTGAGATCTGCTGAATTATAGTGTCTTGCAAAAAAAAAAAAAAAAAATTCAGCTTTAGCTTTGATTATGGGATTTGCTCTGGTGTAAATGCTTGTGTAATTACATAATAAATGCAAAACATTTATGTCCCTACACATTTGCATACATTTTTTGCTAAGAACTTGTTACCTCCACCTGGAGGTATTGTGATCACTTTGCTTTGTGTGTTTGTTTGCATGTTTGTTTGTCAGCAACTTTATGGGAAAACTCTTCCACCCATCTTTCCCAACTCTTCCCCACAGATAGGCCTAGGCCCTGGGACCAACCCATTACATTTTGGTCCCAGTAGGCCAAAGTTCAAGGTCACAGCAAGGTCACAACATCTACAATTTTCCCTCTGTCATCACTGAGCAATTTTCCAAAATTCATAAAAAAATTCAAACGACTCCGATTAGCCTCCAATTTGGTCCACCTGTATCTTAGAACAATATCTTGTATCTGGCACAAAATTGTCCACATCCACTGTGGAATGTGGACTCTGTGGACATTTACATTTAACATTGAAAATCCCATTTACCACACATTTAAAATTAGAACTCAACTAATATTGACTGGAATTGAATATAATTTGACAGACACATGACTGGTACCAAGCTGCAACTTCTTCTGCTGTATGGAACAACCTGGAAACTGTTGAATTTAAAAAGAAATAGTCGATCCACACATGCACACCGTTCGGGGTGCTTGGTGGAGGTTTGTGTTCTCTGAACACTTGTATTGATGATGTGAGAGTCAGACCGCTTCAGGTCTGGACTCTGTGGTGTCCAATCCATGTATGAACATGACGTCCCATACTCACTGAATCACTCATTCACAGTTTGGTCTTGGTGGTGTTGACATCATGGATGAAAAAGGAGAAAAATACACACCTCCCCTCAGCGCTCAGTCCAAATCAGACTAAACAAAAAGACTAAACTGTACAGATACAGGACGTCATTTTGTCTCGTGCTGCGACAGAAAAGTGAATGTGGTGGCTGTAGGAGCTGCCATGTTGCATTTGTGTCACAAAGTCAAGAAGAATGTGATGGAATGTGATAACTGTTATTGTTGATTAAAGCTGTCATTCATCTCACAGACACTGAACACACACTGAAAGAGTTCAGATCGTGTTCACAGAAATAAAACAGGTAGGCATCGGCAACATCAGAGCAGATTCCAGATAAAAAAACAAACATTATCTAAACACACTCACTGGTGAAAAAAAAAGCCTTGATGAAGACCAGAGGTCACCAGGCCTTGGCTGTATTTGAAATGATTGCCATGGAGTAATGAAGGCATTTCATTTTTACACAAATCCTAGTGTGTCTTGGAATCTTTTTTAAAATCTTGCATGTTAATGTGGATTTTTTTTTACTTCAAATAGTAGACACAGCACAAGTTTCCAAAGAGCATCTGTAGATAATCACCGAGAAGAGCCCACAGCACCTCCACTTTGTTGGTTTCATGATCAAAAACACCTAACAGACACATTCAGGAACTTTAGATATATTCCATAATTCACAAATAGCTTTTTTTTCACCTTAAACCTGGACATAATATTGTGTCTCATTGGGGAATAAAATTACATGAAATACCGTTGTAGGAAAAAAACAATGTTAGACTATTCTCAGAAATATGCTGTACTTGAAGGTTGTGTCATGGTGACGTCTCTCCAGGTGGTTCTAATAGTTTTGAATTTTTCATCATAGTTTAGTTTTATTTAGTTTTGACTTTTTTTTTTCTCTAATTCAGTTAGTTCATTTTTAGAGCAGGTTTGCTAGTTTTTATTAGTTTTCATTTTTTTCTAAATGCTTAGTTTTAGTATTAATTTTAGTTTTGTCGTATCTTTATATTCTTTGCCGTCGTATTGACGTAAATCGCAGACAGGACTCTGCTGCTTTCTCCCAACTTTAGTCTCCATGTTTCCAGGTAGTGTTCGGACCAGAAGACGACTGGAAACACAAGTGACGAGAAGTGGCGGACCATGAAGTACCGTATGGTGCCGCTAGCTAAAATTGCTAGAGCGAAATAAATCGCTTCGTATCAATCCGACATTGACAAAGACGGAAAACGAAGGGAATTTTATCCATGATTTTATCCATTTTAGTTAGTTTTGTAAGCATACAACACAGTTTCAGTTAGTTATTGTTTTTTTCTTTTAATTATAGTTTTTATTTATTTCAGTTAACGAAAACGTTTTTTTCAATTCTAGTTTTCGTCATTTCGTTTTTGTTAACGATAATAACCTTGGTTAACATCCACAGTGTCTGGTCTTCTATGGCTTATCTGTGATTCCTTCTTGCTTGGAAGTGCTAATGTTTCCTCCTGACTCTGAAGGTGTCCGTAAACGCTCCCTCTATGTGTCAGTATTTCGTCTTGCCATGATGGCATGACCTGGGACAACTGGACAAATTGTACGACAACAAGACGCCTCAATGCCACCTGGAGATAGACCCTACCAAAGGAGGAGGGGACGGACACTATCACCAGACACATACATCACAATGTTAAGAAACGTGAACCAATGAGAGTAACATTCTTTATTCTCTATCAGAATCTGTCCTTCCTTGTGTAAGTCAGTCAGCTGCTGCTGCATCCTGCTCTATGTACTTGACTTTTTGCTGCAAGTAAAATCTTTTAATTCCAGAATCCAGAGACTTTCTATCTCGTTTCTCAGAATTTCCCTATCAACTGTGGTGCGTTTCAGATACATTTGATTATAACTTACATTTTATTTTTTCTTGCCAAATGCACATTGTAACAGTAAATTTCAAAACATTTAATATAAAAACTGCTCATCAATGCACATGACATTACCATTTCATTTGGTTCATCCTGTAAAGAATGAAAAAAATGGGTTCTGATGTCTTTCCAAGCTAGTTTTACTCTCTAATGCAGGGCTGTCAAACTCATTTTAGTTCAGGGGCCACATTCACCCCAATAAGATCTCAAGTGGGCCAGACCACTAAAATAATAACAGTGACAAAAGTAAAATTAAAATATGTCAATGTTTACATCTATAAAGTTTCCTTAAAAATCTAAATAACATGGACAACTTGAAATGTCTTAAGAAAAACAAGTGCAAGTTTAACAATATTCTGCCTCATGCCTTATCATTTACACATGTGCATTACAATTTACTTTACAATTACAAAAACACAAATATTTACTAACAGGCAGAATATTGGTAAAATTGCACTTACTTCTGTTAAGAAGTAAGTGCATATTTTTCATATTTTTTCAAGTTATTCACATTTTTTGAAAGGGGAAAGTTTGTTGATGTAAACATTTTCATGTAACTTTACTTTTTTTTTACACTAAAACAATGAGAAAATTTGCAGTTGTCATTATTTATGGGTTACTACAATAGTATTTTACTGGCTTGACCCACTTCAGATTATATGTGTCTGTATGTGGAACCTGAATTGAAATGATTTTTACACCACTGATTGTTAATATCTTCAGTGTAATTTTTGCATTTCACAAATTCATTGCAAGGGCTGGACTGGACCCTTTGGCGGGCCGGATATGGCCCCCGGGCCGCATGTTTGACACCTGTGCTCTAATCTAATCTTTTTAGTTTTAATCCTGTACATCAAAAAGTCAATTAAAATGTAACTACATTCACAACATTTAGGGTTTTTTGAAGGCAGAACACTAAGAAAAAAACTAAAAAATTTGACCTTAAAAGTTCATGCAGTTGACCTGTTGGGCTTCAGCTAATAATATTTTACAGGAAAAACTTAATATTGAACTGTTGATAACGACACTGCAAAGTCTCAGCCTCAGGATCTGAGCAGCACACTCTCATTTCAGGACAGATAAATTATCATAATGAGCGGTTTGTTGATGTCAGTCTGTGTGTGCTGTTGTAAACCTCCCTGAGGTGTTGTGTGTACATGGACTAAACACTGCATGTGTTGGTGTGAGTCCACTTTACCGTCGACCGAATGAATCTGCACCCTGTTCACTCCTACAAAGGCATTTTTCTGCTTAGCACAGTGAAGGAGATAAAACAGAAGATCAACAACATCAGGGCCTATGGATATAATGCACATAAATATAAATGTATATGAAGAAAAAGAACAAGATCAGACCACGTATCGTCCAGACACCTGTTGTAACAGCTTTAATGGCTCATTCATAGTGAAGAAAGAACTAGAGGTTAGTAATTCCATTGTATTTATTGCATAATCACCTCATTACAATTGTTGAAATAAATTATTTTAGAAATGGATGAAAAATTAACTCAATAAATCAACAAATACTTAATAATAGGAAGAACAAAGTCACAGCTTGGGTTACTCCACAGGTTTGGAATTCAATACGCAGTTTGATGAAACAAAGGCAAAAAGTCAGTCAATCAGTCAATCAAATTTTATTAATATAGCATCAAATCATGACTAAAGTTATCTGGTGACATTTTACATTTAGAGCTGGTGTAGAACAGACTCTTAAAGGTGGGGTCTGAGATCTTAGAAAAACCGTTCAAGCTAGCTACATTTTGAAAATACTCAAATTCAACAGTCCAAACCCCTTTCATCAGACATCCCCCCGAAGCCACGCCTCCAGAGTAGTGGCACGCGCAATGCTTGTTCCTGGGGGTTCACGAGCGATGCACGGCAACAATTCGCCAGCTGAGGCTCCGGCTCTGCCCCTGGCTCCGTTCCCGTATGGCCCCAACTCGGGCTCCGATGCCGGCTAAGGCCCCGGCCCCGGCCCCGGCCCCGGCCCCGGCCCCGGCCCCGGCCCCGGCCCCGGCCCCGGCCCCGGCCCCGTATGGCCCCAGCCCCGTATGGCCCCAGCCCCGTATGGCTCTGGCTCCTGCTCCGACCTGGCTGAGGCTCCGGCCCCGACCCTGGCCCTGTATGGCCCCGTATGGCCCCGTATGGCCCCTGCTCCGACCCTGGCTGAGGCTCCGGCCCCGACCCTGGCCCCGTATGGCCCCGTATGGCCCCGTATGGCCCCGTATGGCCCCGGCCCCGTATGGCCCCGGCCCGTACGGCCCCGGCTCCAGCTCCAACCCCAGCTGAGGCTTGGGCTGGCGTATCCATGCATACCTCATTCAGTCTCCTCTAACCCCCCCCAGCTCTTCCAGAACAGCCCCAGTTCAGACCTATCTGACGAACATTCCATTTCCTACTGATTAATGTTAGTGACTAAACAGTTTACCAGTGAACTTTCCATCCTAATAGAACTAATATATCCAAGCTCTGGCTCTGGCTTTGTTTCCTGTACAAGCACTTCCAGCCTCTGAGAACGTACAATTCGTGCTTGAAGAGGGGTACGCACAGGGGGGTGGTGGGTTGAATGGCAGTTGAGTTTGATAGACACATCACCGTTCAATCATTTCGAGCAGGCGCTCAAAATGATTAGATGGTGTTTTTTCAGACCTGTCCATTCCACAGCTAACTAATTTTTTTTATTATGTGTTAGAGCATTTAATTAATTAGTTGTAATCGGGGTGTGAAGGGGATTTTAAGCAATATAGTAAAAAATGCTTCAGGAAAACATCTCAGACCCCACCTTTAATGAAAGGTTTCATTAAAGTGAATTAAAGCTTGGCTTCTTTGGAAACCAACTCTAAAGAAAATGAGGGTTTGTCCCAATCCAGGGTTTCCATTTGTACATGTCATTGTAAAATCTCTTTTTCAAGAGTGTCCTGGCCAAGACGGGCAGCAGTACAAGTAAAAGTAATGATGGGAACAAACACATCAAAATGACAATACAACAAATATGTACTGGTTCGTTATTAGAAGGACATGTTGTCAACTCGCTAACATCTTATAGCATTAAGGTTTTTACTGGAAATGTGCACTTCCACATCTGTCCATGTAATATATGCATCAAACCAAGACGGGTGCTTTGTGACACTTCAAGACAAATGCATGTGTTGTTTCCTTCCAGCAGATAGTATTACATAAGAGTATCACAAGACTCCAGAAGAACTTTGAATTATTGCACAGCCAGAGTAATGGATGCTACAACCACACACACATACTGCATTTAGAGGAAGCCACAACATCTGGTGTGTGTTTAATGATGTTTATCAGAGTTTTAAAAAAGTTGAGTGGAGCTAATGTCTGTCAGCTCATACCTGTCTCCACATGTACATTGTCTTTACTATGACATTGTTTCCATTGCTGCAAATGCAGAGAAGCGTGTAATTAAGAAGTGAGCATTAAAGGGGCAGGTACAGGAAAAACCATGTGCATATCTTTAGTAAAAAAGCATGAACTGACAGCCTGAAAAGTTAACTTGTACACTGACTGGTAAATGGGCCAAAAAATCTGTTTATTCTGTTGTCGTGTGAATATGTGAATGGGGGTCTTTTACATGTCTGTCCATATCAACTCTTTGCTTGAAAAAAAAAGTGTGTTTGTGTGGAATTGTTTTTGGTTCTATTTTATTATTATTATGTATTTATTTATTACAGGATATTGTGTTACATTATGATCATTTTTCAACCATGCCAACTTTAACAAGCATATAAGTATCTTTTTTCTTTTTTTAACTACTGATTCTTCCATAGTACTCATTGTCATGACAGTTTTGTGCAAGTTACTTCCAAACTGTAATCCATTACAGATTACTTGTTACTGTTATTCAAAAGTAATTCCTTACCTTACAATATTACTGATATAATAATCTCAAGTTACAAGTAAAATAATTTTAGTCTTGTAATTCTAACATACTAAAATTACAAAATAATGACATGATAAAACATCGCTCTTCCAAATCTTCAGTATTTATAAACGCATGTTTCTTGAAACGACTCAAAATGTCACACAGATTCCTGTCAATATACAACATGTCAACTACCAAACTTACTGCTTGAATTATTTAGCAAAACCTAAAGAGTGAATGTTGCTTATGTACACATTCAGGTCACAATATACAGCTGTATCAGTATTTGTGTACTTCATATCATACATGAAGCACTGTCGCAACAAAGTTATTAGTAATGCCTTACACTACTGCATTACAGCTAAAAGTAATCTGTTACTGTAATGCATTACTTTTGTACCGCATTACTCCAGACACTGGTCATGGAATCTAAAACATCACCAGGAAACACACTAGACCTATTTGCAGCCTTTTGTGATTACATAATTGCACTGGCTGACATTTCCCGTTGTTCGATTGTGCTGATGTGGATCGGACCTAGTCTCGCACATCTGGATCTATCTCACTTATCATTCTGGAACAGGGATAAGCATGATCTGTGCTACTTGTTTGGTTCTTAGGTCGAAGCTGGTACATAATATCCAGCAACATTTGTAAAACAGTGTGGAGAGGTTGTTCTGGTGGAACATCATGAGGAAGCACGTCATGGTGTAAATGACTAAAAGCCTCCACAACAGAAAAGACTGACCAGACTGCCGGCTTAAATGTTGTCGTTCTTTCACATAGTAAGGGTGACTTTCAGATCGCAGAAGGAAGGAGGATGACAGTTGGAAACATTCAGCTCTATTCCAGCGATTCAGACTAAAACACACACTGAAAAAAAAATCTGAAATTTAACAGAATTTTCACTGTTTATTTTACAGATTTTTCCTGTATTTTTAAGATACAGGAAAATATCAATGAAATTACAAAAATAGACTGTCATTTTACATATCAAATGAAAAATAACACAAAAAAACTGTAACTGTTAATAACCATAAAATTTCCATTTTTTAAAAGAAATTTTTCTCTTTTTCTCACAGAAAAATACAGTTAAAATACATTTACAAATGTATCATAATTTCAGAAATATTTTTTTTCTATTTATGAGTTTAAACTGTTAATTGTAAGTTTAATACTGTAAAAAAATAATAATAATAATAATAATAATTAAACGAGATAAAATTACTGACAATTAACTGTAAAAGAAGTATTAGTTCTGTCAGTTGAACCAGACTTGTTTGTTAATTGACAAATATCTTGTGTAATTACAGGAGATTTCAACAAAAATGTTGAATAAATGTATTTTTGTGAATGTATAAAATGTATAAGCACTGATAAACTGTCCAAATACAGTTTTTATCAGTGGATTGGACAACTGAGTCTCACTGAAAATTATTTATATATATATTTATAGGGAATTTGATTGTTTTAATACATGTAAATATTCTTTATTAAACATTAAAATGTCAAAAAATATGCAAAATCTCATGTAAAGTTAGGGCAAAAAACTGTATTTTAACTATGGAAAATTACTGTATTTTATGAGATGGTTATTTTCTGTTATTTTCCAATATTTTTTCAGCACCCCAGCTGCCGGAATAATACTGTTTTGTTTTTTTTTACTTTTTTTTTTTTTTTACAGTGCAAATATTGGGATCAGTACAGTCATCATTTGGAACAAGCCAATTCTTGAAAGCTATTGCATCAGGAATGAAGTAAAACTGAAATAATTAGTTGATTAATCAACTTGAATTGATTAAAAAAAACACATTTGATTCCAATTTTCCTGAATCCAAGCTTCATTTTCCTTAATTTTGCTGCCACTAAACATTGGTTCCTCTGTTGTGTTTCACACGGACGCTTATTGTGACGCACATGACACCAGGAACAACACAAACAACATGGAGTGCAGCGCAGAAAAGACAAGAGCAAAAAGGCAGAAAATGTCTCTATGTTCACTTTTCTACATTAGAACCATCACTTCCTCCTTGAAACTTTTAAGCTTTTATACAAACATTACAAATACTTGTCTTCATTTTTTCAGTTGTCTGTGAGTTGTTTATGAGCTGGATCCAAATGAAGAAGACTGTGGTGCACATACTGTCTGTAGAGGTCATTTGACTTTATTGTTGTTTATAGATGTTTTTTATGTAAACTTTCATACTGCTGTTGTTATTTCTGTATAGATATTTTTGTGCTTGTTGTTTCAGCTGGTTCTGGAATGAAAGATAAGTTGTCTGTCATTATCAGACATGTCTTTTTCAGATTTTTTCCTTATTTTTTTCCTATTCAGTTAATCAAATTGAAGAAAATAATCAATAGATCAATCAATTCCACAACTAATTGATAGTAATTTGTTGAGACTATAAACATGTTTCCACTGTTTTTTTTCTCTCTCTTTTCTGTTTTTTTTCTTTCTCTTCTGCCCAGTTTACTCAGTTCTGGTTGTAGTTATGGTTTTCATTATAATTATCACCATGGTTATTACTGTTTGTATTGTTGATATTTTCTTGTGAGGGTCTTTGCCACCTTCTTCTCCCCCCCAGTGTCAGGTCTGGCATCGAAATGTGGTTCAACAAAACTCATAATAAAGACAGTAGAATATCGAGGGGAGCCTCATATACTTTATGAAGTTTCCCTTGGCAAAGTAAATGTGTTCAGCACCAAGAGGAGCCAGACTACCATTCTGCTGTTAGGATGCTGGATAAGACAAGTAGGAAAGAAAAAAAAAAAGAACAAAAAAACAAAAACGCGTTTCCACTGAATTTCAACATAAATCCATAAACACTTTGATGTTGTCGTCTGTTTCTTCCTAATGGGATTTTTCCCTTTAACATCACTGTCTCCTGTTGGCGCTGCATGAAGCCAGAGAGCTACCCCCCCAGCCAGTGAGCAACGGTGGGGGGGGGGGGGGGGGGGGGGAGGACAATAACACTGTGCTCATGTTATGACCCCCCCCTCCCCATACACACACACACACACACACACTCCTATATGAAAATTCACACACAGTCACATGGCATGAGAGACTAACACATAAAAATCACTATTCCTGTGCTCCAGAATAAAGAGAGTGAATCGTGAAGCTGCTGGAGGTTTAAGGAGCGAGTTAATGGGACGTGAACACAATCTGACACTTTAGGGAACTCCGAGCTGACCTGCAAAGTGCCAAGGACTCCACTCATGCTGAATGATGAATTCTCCAGCCCGCTGTTACACAGAAAGACATCATTCCTAACAATTGCATTTTAAGTTAAATTGATTTTTTTGTCCCTGCAAACAGTCCCATCGGATCTGCAGTCAAGCGGTACAAAATGCTGGAATCCGATCGCTAATCCCTGAACAAAATATCTAAACAAGTACTCATATATGTTGACACATTTCATAGACATCCATTAAAATGTGGCAGAAATGAACTGTCCTCTGAAAGGAGTGTCGGAACTAGGGATGGGAATCGAGAACCGGTTCTTTTTGAGAACCAGATCCCAGTAGCTCGATTCCTTGGAATCGTTTGCCTGCCTGCTTAACGATTCTGCTTATCGATTCCACCTTCGTTGCACATGCGTGCGCTGCATTGTTTTGGTCAGAACATAGCCAACATGCCGTTGAGGCAGAAATGATCCAAACAGACCACACCAGGTCTAAACAGACCACACCAGGTCTAAACAGACCACACCAGGTCCAAACAGACCACACCAGGTCTAAACAGACCACACCAGGTCTAAACAGACCACACCAGGTCCAAACAGACCACACCAGGTCTAAACAGACCACACCAGGTCCAAACAGACCACACCAGGTCTAAACAGACACCAGGTCCAAATAGACCACACCAGGTCCAAACAGACCACACCAGGTCCAAACAGACCACACCAGGTCCAAACAGACCACACCAGGTCTAAACAGACCACACCAGGTCCAAATAGACCACACCAGGTCCAAACAGACCACACCAGGTCTAAACAGACCACACCAGGTCCAAACAGACCACACCAGGTCCAAACAGACCACACCAGGTCCAAATAGACCACACCAGGTCCAAACAGACCACACCAGGTCTAAACAGACACCAGGTCCAAACAGACCACACCAGGTCTACTCAGACCACACCAGGTCCAAACAGAGCACACTAGGTCTAAACAGACACCAGGTCCACTGGAACACTGTCAAAGCTTCCATTTCTTCTAAAGCAGGGGTGTCAAACTCATTTTATTTCAGGGACCACATTAAGTCCAAACTGATCTCCAGTGGGCCAAACCAGTGAAATAAAAGCATAATAGCCTGTAAATAATGACGACACCAAATTTTTCTCTTTGTTTTAGTGCAATCCAAATTAAATTATGAAAAATATGTACATTTACAAACTATCCAAACAAAAATGATGTGAACAACCTGAAAAAACTGAGATTTCTTGAGAAAAACAAGTGCAATTTTAACAATATTACACCTCAACTTACCATTTACACATGCATATTATGGATTGGATCTACATAAGGCACAAAATATTTAATAACAGGAAGAATCATGTTAACATTTTACTTACAAAATTTCAGGTTTTTCACATTTTATTCTTAAAGGTTAGTTTGTAAATGTTAATATTTTCAGAATTTAATGTAAGTTTTTACACTAAAACAAAGAGAAAAAATATGGAGTTGTCATTATTTATTGGTATAATGTAATATTATGCATTTCACATTAAACTAAGAAAATTTGGAGTCATTATTTATGGGTTATTATGCTATTATTATTTTAGTTGAGATCACATTGTCCTGTATGTGGAACCTGAACTAAAATGAGTTCGACATCCTTGATTGTTAACATCTGAAGTATAATTTTTGAAATTCATCCCGTGGGCTGGACTGGAACCTTTGGTGGGCCGGATCAGGCCCCCGGTCCGCAGGTTTGACACCTGTGTTCTAAAGGGTTCAATCCCTCCAATCTGCTCAAACATTTGTCCACAGCATGTGATTCATTTACAGTATTTGATTTGCTACTTAGCAGCACTTGTGAATGTAGCGGCAGAGTGAACACCGGACCCAGTTCCAGTTCCGGTGCGGGCAACAAACGTCGTACCCCCTCAAATACATTTTTCCAAAGGTAGGGGAAAGGAAATGAGGTGCACAACAACGGGAGACGGGCCGAGTCAAACTGGTTCCACGTAGTGGAAATGCAGCAATAGAGGAATTAGTAAAGAGTTTCACTTTCACTGCCCCCCCCGAACCGGGCCCGACATCATCTGTTATCATTATTTGTACATACTGTATATGTTATATTTTCTGTGCGATGGAAATATAAAAGACAGTTAACCCTCCGGTATCCTGTCCTTCAAGGCCCTTACTAAGCACCAAGTGTGCCTTTTTGGCACACTCTTATTTAAATTGTGAAAAATAATAGGAAGTTTTTTTAAACAAAGTGCAAAGTGTGCCTAAAAGGCGCACCTGGACACTGGAGGGTTAATGCAAACACACCTGTTTGTACTCTTTTATTCCTTCACCCAATGAGAATCGATAAGGAATCAGATCAATAAGTAAAATCGATAATGGAATCAGAATCGTTAAATTCTTATTGTTTCCCATCCCTAGTTGAAACCCAGCAGCACCGTCAGTAATGCGTTCATATGGCCGATGGTTTGTTGTCTCTGGTTTAGATGGTGGATAAACAATAGTTAAGAAGCACAGCAGAGCAGACAACAGCTCAGAGCTTAATAAAGGTTCACTGATTTGAAGAAGGTCTTTTATTTTCTCCAAGATCAAAAAACTGAGAGCCAGAATATCTCATAATGACCTTTGGAAACGATACACTTTGAAGCGATCTGCCACCTCCATAATCCTCAAAAGAGCAAAGTCGGGATGCAGTTGTGAATAAAGGGAAGTGAGCTGCACCCACACACACACACACACACACACACACACACACATACATGTCCTTTTCCACTCCCTCAGTTACATAACACTAATGCAAGAGACAGCTTGACTAAGACATCCTGGGCCCGTCTTGTGATGGCCGTTTACATGGACGTGCTGTGGAATTCATCCATTCATTACCATGTGGAGCTGATGACCTGAGTGTCAACACAAATGAATCATGTGGAAAGAAAGAAGTGGCCTCGGGAAAGCCCAGTGTGTTTGTGTGTGCGATAGGTGTGTTTGTGGACAGGAGAGGCGGCCGCTCGTCTCCAGAACACACAGTCGTGTTTCACATTTTGTAGATCTGTTCAATCTGTGCACGTCATTGTTTTTACTGGATGAAAGTGTCACCACTGAGTTTAGCATGTGGAGCTCTGGCCTCTTGGCTTTTGTTGTTAAAAGTGATCACTGTTGCACAGAGACACACAGTACATAACCTGGTCAAAAAGAGTTCCACATTAATATTTGGACAGTGCAACACTCACCCTACCTAAGTACAATAGCCACAACACATGCACTGTGTTTATCCAATCTCACCTGCACTGTAAAAAAAAAATCTGTAATTTAACTGAATTTTTACCGCTTATTTTACAGATTTTTCCTGTATTTTTAAGATAGAATAGAATAGAATAGAATAGAATAGAATAGAATAGAATAGAATAGAATAGAACAGTCTTTACTGTCATCATCCAATAGAGACAACAAAACTGAAGTGCAAACCTTTAAAGTGCATTTTAAAAAATAAATAAATAATATAAAAACAACACACACCATCTTAAACCAAAAAACTGTAAAATATCAATGAAATTACAAAAATAGACTGTGATTTTACATGTCAAATGTAAAATAAGATGAAAAAACTGTAACTGTGAATAACCATAAAATTTCCATTTTTTAAAAGATTTTTTTTTTTACAGAAAAATACAGTTAAAATACATTTGCAAAAGGATCGTAATTTCACAAACATTTATTTTCTATTTATGAGCTAAAACTGTTTATTTAAAGTTTAATACTGTAGAAAAATTTTTAGAATTAGATAAAAATTACTGACAATTAACTGTAAAAGAAGTATTTGTGATGAACACCAACTAATAACAGACTTTTTCTGCAATTTTAAGTCCTATTTGTTGTATAAAAATGTTCATCCATATTTATAGGTAATTTGATAGTTTCAATACAAGTAAATATTCTTTATTAAACACTAAAAAGTCAAAAAAAAAAAAAAAAAGAAATCTCATGTAAAGTTAGAGCAAAAAACCCTGTATTTTAATTATGGAAAATTACCGTATTTTTATGAAATGGTTATTTTCCGTTATTTAACAGTATTTTTTTTTGGCACCCCTGCTGCCGGAATAATACCCTTTTTTTATGGTTTTTTTTTTGTTTGTTTGTTTGTTTTTTACAGTGTGTATATATCCTAGATTTCCTTTATATGTCCTTATTACATATTTCTCATCTGTAGTATAGGGTTAGCTTTTGTATTTTTCAGTAGTTTTTGTAGTACTTAGTAGCATATGCATATTTAATATTTTATCCTGTAGCTTTTTGCACATGCCTACATTTTCAGCGTTTTGTGTGATATTTTGTGTGATATTTTTATACAGACTTTTTGCACAAAGTGCTTTTGCTGCTAAACAGAACAGAACTGCAGATTTTCATTGTTCATGTGACAGTGACAATAAAAATTCTATTCTATTCTATTCTATTCTATTCTATTCTATTCTATTCTATTCTATTCTATTTTGTTGGTTTAGGTTTGATTACAGCATGTATCTCCCATAGTGTCATTTCCATAAATGTATATGATGTTATATCTGCAACTATGTTAAATATGTCTAATAATTTTTAAATCTAAATTTGAATAAGTATTTATAAAAATTAGTTTTTTTTTCCTCATATTTCATATTTCACTCTTGCATATTTACAGCCTGTCTTCTCTGCACTTTATTTTTGTGTTTGCTGCTGTCAGCTGTGAAATTTCCACATGGTGGGAGCAGTAAAGGCTTATCTTATCTTATCTTATCTTATCTTATCTTATCTTATCTTATCTTATCTTATCTTATCTTATCTTATCTTATCTTATCTTATCTTATTGTAGCGTATTGTATCTTATCTTATTTTATCTTATTGTAGCACATTGTATTGTATCTTATCTTATCCTATCTTATCTTATCTTATTGTAGCATATTGTATCATATCTTATCTTATTGTAGCGTATTGTATCGTATCGTATCTTATCTTATCTTATCCTATCTTATCTTATCTTATTGTAGCGCATTGTATCTTATCTTATCTTATTGTAGCATATCTCATCTTATCTTATCTCAACATTTATTTAGTTATTTCCATTATTTTTTGGATATGTAACATTACTGATCCTAGACCTGGTTGTTTAGTTGAACAGAGTGTGAGGAAACTCCATAAATCGTTTGCATGTAGAAGAAAACCTGTCTCGAGTGTTAGCTGTCATGGTGTCAAGAGAAGTGTGAAGTGTTCATCAGCCACGTCGTACTTCAACAGTTGAGTCAAATATAATTATTCAGGCTTTGTCTCGTGCTGTGAATCCATTTTTTTTCCTGCTGTTTTAACCTTCAGCTCTGCAGGGTCTGTATCCATTCCATCAAATGTTGGCTTTGTTTTTCGGTCCTCATGGTGTCACCAGTGCTGGGGTGCAGAGGTTGACACCAGGACATTGTTATGATGAAGCTCCGTCGCTGGTACAGTTCGACACAAATACATTCCCTTCGCTGAGGGAGAACCTGGCGTTCAGGTTGCACTTGCTGAGACTCAGAACTCCCAGAGGTCTTTGCTGCAGCGTGCGGGCAGGTGCCACTGTCAGCCAGAGGGTGACAAATTAGTAGTGGACTTGTTCCCCCCGCCACCCCCTCCCCAATTCTTCCATCTGTTTTCATAGACAGACAGGAAGCTGGGGAGTTGTCGATGGGCTTTGGCTCGTGTCGAACAGTTTATATTAAACCAAAATGTATGCAGCGTCATATTCAACCGGCTGAACCTGAGGGAGGTATAACAACCTGCACAAAACGCACACCGCAGCGCAGCATTTACACGCTCTAATGATGTAGATCACTTAAAAGAAAAGGTCAAATGACTTTCACCAAAAAGTACTCCAAAAACTGTTTAGTGACTCGTTCCAGAACTAAAAGGGACAGAAAAGCAAATGTCAAAATTATTAATTATTTCAAACAGTTTTGACTGATTCATTGATTAATTGCTGCAGCTGTACAAACAACAGCAATAACAATTACAATCCAACCATACGAGTTCCATATCATCGTGTTCAGGTTTTCATTCTGTACAAATGCTACTTTGGGTCCAACTCAATCTTACACTGTCTGTGTGAGATATACACACTTTTATACTTCTGTTGTGAGGTCATCACAGCCACGCCCAACATTTGATCAAAAATGTAGGTGACAACTTTTGATCACACATGTGTCTAGGTGATTTTTACCCAGTTTGGTCCAAATTGGATGTAAACCCTGGGAGGAGATGATGAAAGGATGAGGGGTGGGATTTTATAGGTCCACACTTCCATCCAATATGGCCGACTTCCTGTTGGGTTTAGGGCGGGGCCATATATATATATATATATATATATATATATATATATATATATATATACATATACATATATATATATATATATATATATACATATACATATATATATATATATATATATATATATAGATAGATAGATAGATAGATAGATAGATAGATATAGATATATAGATATATATAAAATACAATTTGCAAATCTGAGTCACAAGGAGAAGTGAAATATATTTTGTGTTTGTTTTAAGCTGAACATCTGTGGGAATTACTTTTCTAATTCATGTGATCCTGATCTAATTTTAAAAAATCCATCACTTGATAATTTCTCAACACACAACAAACTGTCTCATTCTGTCTTCATTCTAGTTTATTTGTGGTGTGTTACTGAGTGAGAAAACAATGATGAATGTTCAGATTCTCATCCTGTTTTGACTGTTTTGTCCTAATACTGCATATTACAAACATGTTCTTTAAACTACTGCCATAAGCTGGTTGTTCTCACAGTCACAGAGTTCATAATGAACATGTTTATCCCATTGAATGTGTGTTTGGCGTCAGCGTATATTGATCCATGAAAGACCAGTGATTACACAATCCTCCTCCGTGTGCATATGTGCACAAAAACAAACAGTGCGTCTGCCTGAGCATTCCGATAAATAAAACCCCAAATTTCATAATGAGAATGCAATTATGTTTTCAACAGTGGAAAATGCTTTTTAAGCCTCAGAACTTCATTATTATGCTAATATTGGACCACATTCAGACTCCCTGCAGCGTCTTTGTATCACTGCAGTTTATTTTAAAAATCTAGAAATGAGACACATGTCTGAAATGTTTTGTCTTTATCTCTTTATTTTAATAAAAATAAGTGGTTCAACCTGATTTCACCTGAATTAAATGACGTTAATTAGCTTGTCTGCTACATTTAATGGCAGCGAAGAGTAAGGATACACTACAAACCCTCCTTCAACAAGCCACAACCCCCCCCCCCCCACACACACACACACACACACACACACATACTTCAGGCCTCCAGTCAGGAATCCAATAATAGCATTGTGTTCAGGACCTGTATTTTTCTGTGACTGTGGTCCTCCTTTAATTATGATTTCAACCCGCACAAGCACATTTTCTGATTAAAGTTAAAGATATTAGATATATATCTCCAACCCCCATCTCACCCTGTGGCCTAATCCGAGCATGTCGATAAGCATTTTATTATCCACTTTGGAAAATCTTTTAATGCACGTTTAATGTTTCACTGAAGCTCGGATCAGGGGGGCAGAGTCACTGACCCTCACACTGTCAAGATATAATCAGTTAGAGAAATAAAGTCCAGCTGCAGCAGTTAAACATTTAGTATAAATCCTAAGTATAATTCACCCATGATGAAAGAATATAAAAAGGGTTTGGTTGAAGCTTCAGAGAGCAATGAATATTTGGTAACTGATTATAAAAAGAAAAATCTCCAATCTTCAAATCATATATGTGTATATATACTGTAAATGAGTGGTTTTGCAGTCATAGTAATATTCTACTATTTTCCCAAAAATGGAAATGTTCAGAATCGGACAGGTATTATGTTAAGGAGCTCTCTTTCAACATGAATAATAAATTAGGTCTTTTTCTGTTTATAGCATTTTCTGACTAAGATGTGGTATATAACAATATTATTCCAAATTTTGGAGGATTCTCTGGACATGTACACAGTGAATTCTGAATAAGTGTTACATTTGGTTGTGTAAAGACAAAGGTCCTCTCTGGTAAACATGAATAAATCCAAACAGACTGGTCAGAGGAAACACCTACTGTTAAACATCAACAGGCCTTTGGATATGAGCAAATATCAAAAATGATTATTCTAGAAAGCACTGAAAGGGGTTCTCACAAACAAAAAACCTTCTCATGAGCTACACATGAATATGAATATTAGTGTAACATTCACATCAGTCAGATTAGCATTCAGTCCAATTTTACAGTGCTTTAATAGAGGGTCTGCACGTGACGTCAGCGCTAGCGGAAGTCACCACAGTTCCGCCCACTGAGTGTCAGACAGAGGCAGATGAGTGACAGCGTTGGCTTCAATCCTGTCTGAACTGAAGAACACTATTGAATAAAAAATGGGGCAGAGCTGTTGTGAGACTGATTGTATTTTCAGGTTCTTAAAGCAGTGGGAGCTATCGTTTACAGACACCAGAAGACATAGAAAAGAGAAGGAGATGGATCCACAAATCCAGGAAACCAAACCTAGATCTGTGGATCCTGTTTGGTGTCAGCTAACATTCACTGATGCTGTATTTTTGGGTCCAATCAGACCTGAAATGACCTATTGTTTTGGCTAACGCTCCTTCTTAGTGCAGCTCTTGGTTTCATGATCAGATCTTTCCTGGTTTTTGTCTCATTTTGTGATTGTGAGCCTTGTGCTCCTACATGATTAGTAAACTAACTGAAACTGAGGACAACCTAGTTTTACAAATACGGGGGAACTGGAGAATAAAGCTACGACGGAGTATTAGGACCACAGAAGAAAAGAAAAACACTGGTCACTACGAAAATAAAGTTGTAAAATATCGATCTAAAACCTGTAATTTTATGAGAATAAAGTTGAATACAAAAAGAATCAGAATGTTATGAGAATAAAGTCATAGTTGTAAAAAAACTCATAATTTAACAAAAATGTCATTTCGTTTATGGGATTAAAGTCATCATATTCTGACAATAAAGCCATAATATTACAAGAATAATGTCGTAATTTAAAAACAGGAGGTAAAAATACCATAATTTCCCACAGTGTCGGCTGCTCGTCTTTCAGACAGGGGAAGCTCATTGTCGGCTTACGTCAAAAAAAAGTCAAGTTATTTAAACATAATTTCGTCCCTCTGTTCCTTTTTAAGAAAACAGTCAGTGACCTTATTGTACCAAGTAAACAAAAAAACACTGAAATTATGTTAAATTGAAACAAAGAAGTACAATGAGTGTGTTTTATTTCCAGGTCAGTAAATGAACAGTTCATTTGGTTTCTGTGATTTCCCAGCAGAATGTGTGACGGTATTAAACTGAACTGTGTCAGTGAAGGAGCAGATCTGAAAACAGCTGTCAATCAAACAGGATTCAGCCTTTGGACTGATCCTCCAATCAGCATGTGGAATCCTGGCATCTAGCCCGGCCGAGCTCCACCCACAGCTCCATTCACCCCCAGAGATGCCGGGCGTTTGGGGGCGGGACGACATGGTGTCATTTATCCAATGATCGTCCAGTTTAGAGTTAATGAAAAAACCAGTTCCACTCAGTCCCATTGAAGTGCATGGACGCTGAGCATCTACGACAAATGCACTGAGCAGAGATCGAACGAGAAAACAGAGACACGGGAATGGAGGAGAAGTGAACAACATCCAGTCCACTGATCTGGGATCAGACTGATTCTGAACCAACTGGTCTGAGAGATGAACGTGTTCCAACACATTTGGAGTCAATGAAATGAAAACAACTGAACAGATTTGAGCATTTAATTTTTGTAATTTTAGGAGAAACCAAGCTTTCACTGCAGTCTGAGAGAAATGCTACTGATTTCCCAGAATCCAGTGGTGCCCTGCTGGTCCACAGCAGTAGTATCTGTGTTGGATAAAGGACTGGATCTGAACTAGACTCAGTAAATCTGCTCAGTCCCAGAAGATCATGCACATATTCACTGGGGTCAGTCCACGCTGGACTGGAAATGACCTTTGGATCAGCTGGTTCTGGGCCCTAGTTTTGGAGCCTTTGGATCAGCTGGTTCTGGGTCCTAGTTTTAGACCCTTTGGATCAGCTGGTTCTGGGCCCTAGTTTTGGACCCTTTGGATCAGCTGGTTCTGGTCCTAGTTTTGGAGCCTTTGGATCAGCTGGTTCTGGGCCCTAGTTTTGGACCCTTTGGATCAGCTGGTTCTGGGTCCTAGTTTTGGAGCCTTTGGATCAGATGGTTCTGGGCCCTAGTTTTAGACCCTTTGGATCAGCTGGTTCTGGGTCCTAGTTTTGGAGCCTTTGGATCAGATGGTTCTGTGCCCTAGTTTTAGACCCTTTGGATCAGCTGGTTCTGGGCCCTAGTTTTGGACCCTTTGGATCAGCTGGTTCTGGGCCCTAGTTTTGGAGCCTTTGGATCAGATGGTTCTGGGCCCTAGTTCTGGACCCTTTGGATCAGCTGGTTCTGGGCCCTAGTTTTGGAGCCTTTGGATCAGCTGGTTCTGGGCCCTAGTTTTAGACCCTTTGGATCAGCTGGTTCTGGGCCCTAGTTCTGGACCCTTTGGATCAGCTGGTTCTGGTCCTAGTTTTAGACCCTTTGGATCAGCTGGTTCTGGGCCCTAGTTTTGGAGCCTTTGGATCAGATGGTTCTGGGCCCTAGTTTTAGACCCTTTGGATCAGCTGGTTCTGGGTCCTAGTTTTGGAGCCTTTGGATCAGATGGTTCTGGGCCCTAGTTTTAGACCCTTTGGATCAGCTGGTTCTGGGCCCTAGTTTTGGACCCTTTGGATCAGCTGGTTCTGGGCCCTAGTTTTGGAGCCTTTGGATCAGATGGTTCTGGGCCCTAGTTCTGGACCCTTTGGATCAGCTGGTTCTGGGCCCTAGTTTTGGAGCCTTTGGATCAGCTGGTTCTGGGCCCTAGTTTAGACCCTTTGGATCAGCTGGTTCTGGGCCCTAGTTCTGGACCCTTTGGATCAGCTGGTTCTGGTCCTAGTTTTAGACCCTTTGGATCAGCTGGTTCTGGGCCCTAGTTTTGGAGCCTTTGGATCAGCTGGTTCTGGGTCCTAGTTTTGGACCCTGGTTGTCAGTCCTGATGAAACCATGTCTATTTGTTTCAGGTCCAAATAGCGCTGATCCCCTCCCCCCTGGATCAGGTCTGGATCCTCCATGTGGGTCCACATGTCAGTGTTCATGGACCACTTGTTCTTTGGTAGCTCGTACAGATCCATGTCCAGTCCAACTGTCCTTCATTTCATTTCAGATTTCCCATGCTCCTTTGCTCTGGCTGTGTTTACTGCTATACTCTGTCATGTTGAGCAGGTTGGTTTAAGACACTCAGTCTGACTGAGAGGGGCATGGCCTGGGGGGGCAGTGACATATGTGCAGACCCTCTTATTGGTGATTGATCTCAACTTTGCACCAATGGAGAGTCACTCACATACTGTAAGGTCTATTTATATGCAACATGTATACAGCATTTTTACTGTATATCAGCATTTTTACTGAGGGAAACTATCTGAACACTTTGAACTCTCAACATCAAATCAGATCTGAGCAGTAATTTATGTCAGAGCACACAGGCTGGAAACCAGAACCAGGTTGAGAACAGGGAAAACGTGGATGTAAATGTATTATTTGTCTTCTGTTGAAACATAGAGTTGCAGCTGCTCGGTTCAATGAGGCTGTGTTTATGTGGAGTTGGTGTTGGAGTGTTTTTTGACACTGGGGACATTCACTCCAGTTTTAACTCAGTTACTGTCTCAGTTTCTCACATGCTCCAGAACAGGGTTGGACAGTCAGGGCTCACAGACTGTCCTCTACAGCAGCAACAGTGTTCAGTCCAAGAAACCTTTAACCCTTTCATGCATACTGGTCACTCCAGTGGACAGTTAGTTCACAGCTGTTCTCTTGTATATTCATGGGTTTTGTTGTTTTAGTTCCATATGAGCCGACACAGTGGACACTAATGCACCATCCCATAATACACTGACATTCAAACCATTAATGTGTGTGACGAACTGCAGTGGGACAAATAAGAGTGAATGGTTGGATGTGAATGAATATTTTATATACACTGAACAAAAATATAAACGCACCACTTTTGTTTTTGCTCCCATTTTTCATGAGCTGAACTCAAAGATCTAAAACTTTTTCTATGTACACAAAAGGCCTATTTCTCTCAAATATTGTTCATAAATTTGTCTAAATCTGTGTTAGTGAACACTTCTCCTTTGTCCTTTGCTGAGATAATCCATCCACCTCACAGCTGTGGCAGATCCAGATGCTGATTAGACAGCAGGATTATTGCACAGGTGTGATTTAGGCTGGCCACAATAAAAGGCCACTCTAAAATGTGCACTTTTACTGTATTGGGTGGTCCAGGGGGGTCAGAAAACCAGTCAGTATTTGGTGTGACCACCATTTTCCTCGCACAGTCTTCTTCATGAATTCTCTGAAACAGCTTTGGAGATGGCTTATGGTAGAGAAATGAACATTCAATTCACAGGCAAAAGTGTAATGCTTTCAGCACAGACCCAGAACCCAAATGCAGAACGCAGAGACGGATGTAAAAGTTTACAGGGTTTATTGAATACAATTAGGATGATAATGATAATGAACAGGATCTTGAGGACAGCGGGCAAGGAAGTCCTCGTCTGAACCGTCCTCCGGGTTTCGGACGCGAACCCATGGTTCGGCACCGGATTTAATGCCGGATCACCGACTAGGGGAAAGCAGAGGGAGGTCAGGGACGGAAACAGGTCATGCACAGGGAGGCAATCAGACAGGTGACAGGACATAGGGAAAAGGCAAACTCACGTACCGAATAATCAGGCGAAGGCGTCAAAAAACCAGGAAGGCAGATGGAGGCTGACAAAAACCGACGGGGAGCAGGCAAAAGACAGGCAAACAGGATGACAAAAAACAGGTCGAACACGGTAAGGCAAACGGACAAACAGGATCAGAACGCTGGTAAGTAATCTACAAGAGAAAACGAACTGGCGTCTGATCAGGGGAAAAGGCAGGGTATAAATACACAAAAGGGAGGGAAGACAACGAGACACAGGTGGAACAAATTAGGGCGGAGTCAGGAAATCAGGGTAAAGGTGAACACCAAACAGGAAGGGAAGTAAAGACAGCAGACAAGACACATGAGGAAAACTTAACAAAATAAAACAGGAAGTGACAGACAAACATAGAAGACAGACAACCCCAGACTAACGTCCGGTAACCGGCTTCACAGTACCCCCCCCTCTAGGGACGGCACCAGACGGACCAGGGGCATCAGGATGACGTCTATGAAAGTCCCGAATCAGGTCTGGATCCAAGATGAAGGAGGCCGGCACCCAGGATCGTTCCTCAGGTCCATACCCCTCCCAGTCCACGAGGTATTGAAAACCTCTCCCACGGCGACGAGCTGCCATAAGGCGACGGACAGAGTAGGCCGGGTCTCCATCGATGAGGCGGGGGGGGCGGCGGAGGTTGGGCGGGTGGAACCAAACGGCTCTCCTTGGCCGGCTTCACTTGGCTCACATGAAAGGTAGGGTGAATTCTCATAGACCTTGGTAGTTTCAAACGAACAGAGACAGGATTAATCACTTTAGAAATAGGGAAAGGACCAACGAACCTGGGTGCCAGCTTGCGGCTCTCCACTCTCAGGGGGAGGTGCTTCGTGGACAACCACACCCGCTGGTCAGGATGGTAGACTGGAGCTGGAGTCCTATGACGATCAGCAGCCGACTTGTACCATGCAGAAGCCTTTAACAGGGCCTGCCTGGCCCGGAACCACGTCCTCTTACATCTCCGGATCAGCGCCAGCGCTGAAGGGACACTAACCTCCCTTTCCAAGGAAGGGAACAGAGGTGGTTGATAGCCGTACACCACATGAAACGGGGACAGCCCAGACGAAGCACAGGGTAGTGAGTTGTGAGCATACTCCACCCACAACAGCTGACGACACCAAGAGGCGGGGTTCTGCGAAGCCAAAACCCGAAGCCCCACCTCCAACACCTGGTTCAAATGCTCCGTCTGTCCATTAGTCTGTGGGTGGAAACCAGAAGAGAGACTGACAGAGGCCCCAATCAGGGAGCAGAAGGCACGCCAAAATCTAGCAATAAACTGCGGACCTCTGTCCGAGACAATGTCTTTAGGAAAACCATGTAACCGACACACATGTTTCAACAGCGCCTCAGCAGTCTCTTTCGCAGAAGGCAACTTAGGCATAGGGATGAAGTGAACCATCTTAGAAAACCTATCCACCACAGTCAATACAGCAGTGTTACCGTCAGAAGGGGGAAGGCCAGTCACAAAATCCAGGGCAATATCCGACCAGGGCCTCTTAGGGGTCGGAAGCGGGCGCAACAGTCCGGACGGAGATCTGCTTGACGACTTACAGGAGGCGCAAACGGGACAGGCAGCCACATACTCCGTCACGTCCTTTTCCATTCCTCTCCACCAAAACCGCTGTTTAATGATGAACAGGGTCCTCTTCACCCCGGGGTGACAGGCCATCTTGGTGGTATGGGCCCAACTAATCACCTGGGAACGAAGGTTAGGGGGAACAAACAGCCGGTCTGGCGGAACACCATCCGGGACAGCATAATTAACCAGTTCATTAGCAACAGTTCTTTCTATGTCCCACAGA
The DNA here is from genome assembly GCF_902148855.1 of Sphaeramia orbicularis. Classification (NCBI taxonomy): domain Eukaryota; kingdom Metazoa; phylum Chordata; class Actinopteri; order Kurtiformes; family Apogonidae; genus Sphaeramia; species Sphaeramia orbicularis. The sequence continues at coordinate 3,289,930 of NC_043959.1, forward strand.
AAAGCCCCCACAAAACATGAGCCCGGTAAAATGGTTTCAGGGACATCAACAGAGTTATCGGGGTGAAAAACCCTAGACAGAGCATCCGGTTTGCCATTCTTAGATCCGGGACGGTAGGACAGGGTGAAGTTGAAACGAGTAAAGAATAGGGCCCATCTAGCCTGACGGGAATTGAGACGTTTAGCTGACCTTAGGTATTCGAGGTTCTTGTGGTCGGTCCAGATCAGGAACGGAACCTCCGTCCCCTCCAACCAGTGTCGCCACTCCTCCAAGGCCACCTTGATGGCTAACAGTTCTCGATTGCCGATGTCATAGTTCCTCTCTGCCTGAGAGAGTCTTCTGGACAGAAAGGCGCACGGGTGGAGCTTATTGTCCTTCAGAGAACGCTGGGAGATTACCGCCCCCAGCCCCAGATCAGATGCATCGACCTCCACCACGAACTGCAGGGACGGATCCGGCACAGACAGGATGGGAGCCGAGGAGAAGGCTCCTTTAAGGGCGTTAAAAGCCCTATTCGCCTCCACGCTCCATCTAAACACAGACTTGGGAGAAGTGAGACTATGCAGGGGGGCAGCCACTCTGCTGAACCCCCGGATAAACTTTCTGTAGAAGTTAGCAAACCCTAAAAATCGCTGAACGTCCTTCCGAGACGAAGGCGTGGGCCAATCCTTGACAGCACTAACCTTCTCAGGGTCCATTTGAACCCTCCCCTCGGAGACGATGAAACCCAGGAACGAAACAGTCGGACGGTGAAACTCACACTTCTCCGCTTTGACAAACAGCTGATTCTCGAGGAGCCTCTGTAGGACCTGACGAACGTGCTGCACATGAGACTCTTTGTCTGGAGAGAAAATTAGAATGTCGTCCAGATACACAAAAACAAAAACGTTCAACATGTCTCTGAGCACGTCATTCACCAGAGCTTGAAACACAGCAGGGGCATTAGTAAGACCAAAAGGCATTACGAGATACTCGTAGTGGCCGCTAGGGGTGTTAAAGGCTGTCTTCCACTCATCCCCCTCTCTAATCCTCACCAAATGATAGGCATTACGGAGATCCAATTTAGTGAAAATCTTAGCCCCATGCAGCAGTTCAAAAGCAGAAGACATTAGAGGTAAAGGATATCTGTTACGCACAGTAATGTCATTTAATCCTCGATAATCAATACATGGTCTGAGTGACTTATCTTTCTTGTCGACAAAAAAGAAACCAGCCCCCGCAGGGGACGAGGAGGGTCTAATAAGGCCGGCCGCCAGCGACTCGTCTATATACTTCCTCATAGCCGTAGTTTCAGGTCCCGATAGGGAATACAATCTCCCCTTAGGGGGAGAAGTGCCAGGGCGCAGTTCAATGGCACAGTCATACGGCCGATGTGGAGGAAGGGACGTGGCCTTGGATTTACTGAAAACCTCCTTAAGGTCATGGTAACAAGGAGGAACCTTCTCTAAGGCTGGAAACTCCTCTTCACTATTCTTAGGGAGGTAGACCGGTGCCACAGCAATCTGTGGAGCCTCAGATAAAGTCACAAAAGAATTCACACTCAAACAATGGGTCTCACATCCCTTACCCCAAGACTGGACCTCCCCCGTGGTCCAGTCAATATGAGGGTCATGTAGTTGAAGCCAGGGAAACCCCAAAATAAGGGGCTGTGAATCAGACTTATACACATGAAAACTGAGATTCTCTGTGTGCCCATCCGGAAACTGTATGTTGACAGGTTGGGTACGATGAGTCACACGACAGATAACATGGTCATCCAGGGCCCGGGCCTCCAACGGACGCTGTACTGGGACCAGTTCCAGGTTCAGCCTCTTGGCCAGGCTACTGTCCATTAAATTCGCGTCTGACCCGGAATCGATCAGAACGGGAAGCTGCAGAGACACAGAATCAGAACAGAGAAGAACCAGTGGAAACTGACGAGATGAAGGGGATAAACATACAGTCCTGCTTAACAGGGACCCCTCACCTGACTTGCCCTCAGGCTTCGTAGGGCAGTTGGCGACTCTGTGGCCCTCCTTACCACAGTATAAACAGAGACCCTCGGTCAGGCGTCGTCGTCGCTCTTCAGAGGATAAATGGGTATGCCCCAGCTGCATGGGTTCCTCCTTAGGCGGTCTACCAGTCTCTTTAACCGGGAAATGAAAAGTCTCTCGAGCGACCACAGTACCAGACGAAGCGGATGGGTGATTCTCAGATCCGTCTGCCCGCCAAACTGACTCCTGGTCAGCGACCCGGATCGCCTCGGCGATGACATCATCCAGAGAATGGAGCTGTTGACGGAGCGCCATCTCTCGGCCCACTACGCGGCATAAGCCGCCTAGGAAGGCAGCAATCAAGGCCTGATTGTTCCAGCCAGATTCTACCGCTAGGGACCGAAAATCACTAACATACTGCCTGATAGGCCTGTCTCCCTGTCTCAGCCTCAATAGCTCGTGACTGGCTAGTTGGTTTCTGACTGGGTGATCATAAACCCTTTTTAGCTCAGCCACCAGACCGGAAAAAGACTGAACGGCCGGGGAGCTTTGTTCAAATAGAGCATTAAAGTAGCTCAGGGGAGGGCCTTCCAACAGACTAGCTACGTAAGCAATCTTGACAGAGTCTTTAGAAAAACGAGTGGGTTGAGAGTCAAAAATGAGTTGAAGCTGAGTGAAAAAATTACAACAAGTGTCAGGGTTACCTGTGTACTTAGAGGGAGGAGGGATGTTAGGCTCATCCGAACCTCTCGTCGGGGGATTGGTAACCCTGGATTCGCCTGAGGCGGCCGTGGCCGCAGCCTGGGTACTGGTGAGCAGCGAGACCTGAGTTGTCAGCTGATTCATCTTATCCAGCAGGGTATGGAGGGCTTGATCATGTCCCCCTAGTCTCTGTCCCTGGGATTGTATTGCTTCCCGGACCTGATTAAGTTCTGCTGGGTTCATTTTCTGGCCAGTTCGTACTGTAATGCTTTCAGCACAGACCCAGAACCCAAATGCAGAACGCAGAGACGGATGTAAAAGTTTACAGGGTTTATTGAATACAATTAGGATGATAATGATAATGAACAGGATCTTGAGGACAGCGGGCAAGGAAGTCCTCGTCTGAACCGTCCTCCGGGTTTCGGACGCGAACCCACGGTTCGGCACCGGATTTAATGCCGGATCACCGACTAGGGGAAAGCAGAGGGAGGTCAGGGACGGAAACAGGTCATGCACAGGGAGGCAATCAGACAGGCGACAGGACATAGGGAAAAGGCAAACTCACGTACCGAATAATCAGGCGAAGGCGTCAAAAAACCAGGAAGGCAGATGGAGGCTGACAAAAACCGACAGGGAGCAGGCAAAAGACAGGCAAACAGGATGACAAAAAACAGGTCGAACACGGTAAGGCAAACGGACAAACAGGATCAGAACGCTGGTAAGTAATCTACAAGAGAAAACGAACTGGCGTCTGATCAGGGGAAAAGGCAGGGTATAAATACACAAAAGGGAGGGAAGACAACGAGACACAGGTGGAACAAATTAGGGCGGAGTCAGGAAATCAGGGTAAAGGTGAACACCAAACAGGAAGGGAAGTAAAGACAGCAGACAAGACACATGAGGAAAACTTAACAAAATAAAACAGGAAGTGACAGACAAACATAGAAGACAGACAACCCCAGACTAACGTCCGGTAACCGGCTTCACAAAAAGCTCTGGTGGAGATTCCTGAAGTCAGCATGACCAGTGCATATTCCCTCCAAACTTGTGACATCTGTGGTATTATGCTGTGTGATAAAACTGCACATTTTAGAGTGGCCTTTTATTGTGGCCAGCCTAAGGCACACCTGTGCAAAAATCATGCTGTCTAATCAGCATCTTGATATGCCACACCTGTGAAGTGGATGGATTATCTCAGCAAAGGAGAAGTGTTCACTAACACAAATTTAGACAGATTTGTGAACAACATTTGAGAGAAATAAACCTTGTGTGTACACAGAAAAAGTTTTAGATCTTTGAGTTCAGCTCATGACAAATGGGAGCAAAAACAAAAGTGGTGCGTTTATATTTTTGTTCAGTGTAGATGGAGTTATAGAAATGCATTTTTTACTGTTTTTTAATATTTTAGTTTTTATTAATGTCTGTTTTTTAATGAGAACATCAGCCTGTTCAGGGACTAAAGGTGGAAATGAGCACTAGTGCTACAACCTGGTACACTACATCTGTCCTTTTTAAAGTTAATGTATATTGTGCATTGTCCTTGTCTAAATAAAATGGAAAAAAATAACTTTGCTGTTCTTGATAAACCTGATCTGCAGTAATATGTTTTAGTGTAAATTAATTGCTAATTGTTATTAGATTGTAATTAACAGTTTTCTTAATCAAAAAGTTTATTTTTTTGCATATTATCTCCATGAATTGAGTAACAACTAGTATTAGAGTATGATAAAATGTGATAAAACGGCATTAGTGGCTTTAAAAATGCTTTTATTTCATGGTTTTCACACAGTTTATCACTTTCTGATAATGTGTTTTAAATACATGTTCCTTTGCTTCAAAAATCAAATGCATGGTGTCCAGCAGAGTGGACATTTTTGTAACTCCATGAAAAATAGGGTCATAAAAAAATTCAGTTCTGTTGTTTTTTTCATGCCTAACAAGGAAAAAATATTGACTGAGGTTCTCGTAATTCATGCATGAAAGGGTTAAAGGGGTCATATTATGGTAAACCCACTTTTATTAGTCTTTAGTACATTTATTTGTGTATTTGGGGACAACACACTACAAAAATCTAAATCTTACCAAGTGTATTTTTCTCATTTCTAGTCCAAATATCTCATCACACTTAAAATAAGACCGAATCACCAAAAGAGTAACTTGTAAGTGAGATATAAGAACGTATTTTTAGACAGCAGATCTTGAAAATGTTATTTCAAACAATCTTACCAAGATAATTTTCATTTGTTCCATTGGCAGATTTTTTGGCTTAATTCAAGATTTTTTTTTTTTTGTTTACTTCAAGCAAAAATAATCAGCCAATGGAACAAGTGAAAATTATCTTGGTAAGATTTCTTGAACTAAGATATTCAAGGTCTACTGTCTAAAAATAAATTCTCATATCTCACTGAAAAGTTCCTCTTTAGGTGATTATGTCTTATTTTAGGTGTGATGAGATATTTGGACTAGAAATGAGAAAAATACACTTAGTAAGATTTAGATTTTTTTCCAGTGCAGTAGTTCATAAAATTTGAATTTGAACCCTCCAGGTGCTGCAAACCTGTCTTCATATTCATTCTGGCAAAAATGGAGTGGATTTCTACAACCTGTTTGAATTCCTGCTAAATTTGTCGTGTCTATAACTAGTGTTACGACCCATAGGTGGGTCTCTGTGTCACTCTGTGGGTGTGTCCTTTTAGCTGTGTGTGAGTGGGTGTTGTGTTACAGGTGCTGAGCCAGATCCCGCACACGGATTGGACCAACCAGCCGGAGGCGGACCAATAAAGATCACGGAGCTGGGCCGGACCAGGGTCGCCGTTCCTCCACTCCCAACCCCACCTTCATCCTGTCGTTTGTTCCCGGTTTCAGCAGTGGGGGTGGGCTGCCCTTTTCTTTGGTCTCGTTTTCTCCTGTTTTGGTAAGGGAGGTTAGACTTTGTCTTTTGGTTCCTTTTCTTTGCAGGTCCGCCTCGTTTCTTGGTTTAGTAAAGTTTTGTTTGTTATTTTGGCCTGAGCCCACCCTGTTCCAGCTGCCGTTCTGTTCAGTTTTCATTATCTGTCTCATACACTTTTGTAAATAAGTCACTTTTTTCTTGACATGCACAACCTGTGTCCGGGTTTTTTTCTCTGTGGCTTGGGAGTGAGGACAGGTGTCCACTCATTTCATGATATGCCCTAGGGTCCCATAGGCAGGGGCGTACCACTAGTTACATGACCACATTTGCACATCTAAGGTCAAGACTTCTGACCAACATTTGCACGACATAATTGTTTAACAGTAGCAGCGGTTGTAGTCCATACTGAAAATATGTCCAAACTTCGAGTTACCTCAAATGTTCAGTTGTTGGTTGAACGGGACAGAGCAGCACAGCCAACAACCTGGAGGGGGCGGGGCCTGAAGTGGCTCATGTGCATTTAAAGGGCCAGCGCTCTGGTGTCGTTACACAGAAATAGGGTTGAAGATGGACCTGTGGAGTTGAATTAAGGAACAATTCAGACCCAAACAGAGCATTTACAATTCATGTAGACCATAGGGAAATGTTTAAAAATGCATAATTCCATTTAAAAAGAGCAAAATATCACTCCTCTAACTTAGAGACGGAGTCAACACACAAGCTCTTCTCTGCTCAGCGTAGACTAAAACATACGTCATCCATGGTCAAATGTCACATGTGGCATCTATGATCAAAACTGTAACAAAAGGGAAGATGATTGAGAGAAGTGGGATGAGATTCTGGAAGCTGTTCTCATCCCCACTGTCCATATAAATGTATTAGATAAGTCTGGGATGAGATGGGTTTTATTCTGTATGTTCACCTTATGTCATTTCATTGGAATGAAATAACAGTTCAGTGTTAATAAGAGGGGTGTGACAGCATGGACAGACGACCAGTAAAATATATATGATATAATGGAAGCGCACAAGTCTAGGCCTAGGAAGCTTTAGATGTTGGAATATGGAAATGTAAAATAAACAAGAAAATAAAAACAAAACTAAATCTAATCCAAAACAAAAAAAAAGAATCCTCAAGGCAAAATCCTGGATTTTATCTAAAAACCACTGTAAACAACTCCTGCCTATTGTTGACAGGTATAATAATAATAATAATAATAATAATAATAATAATAATAATAATAATAATAATGGCAACTTAACTTATATTACACTGATATTGCAGCGTACATTTAGCATGATATGATCAATGAGTCCACATGACCAGTCACGCGCTGTGACCACCCCAATATGAGGTCCAATAGCACCATATTTCACATCTTTTTTTTTTTTAATCAAGGTCTTTTTTTATTTTCAGTTTTCAAATTCACAAAGAGAAACATACAACTTAAACATGAAACTGTCGTATCCAATTCCCATCTACCTGCCCTCCCACCCATCCCACCCACCCCAGGTACTGGACCTTGGATTAATCCATCTACATCCAGACATAATACACCTACATATAGAAATATACAAACCCCCTTCAAACACATACACGTAGAGACACATATACACACATATACATCCATACATACATATATATGTACACAAATGCACATACGTGAGTTCACATACGCTTAAATGAATAAATAAATAAGGGGAAAGACGATTAAAAATAAATGAAGTAAAAATAAATAAATACAACAAAGCAAAAAGGTACACAGATATATGAGTCACACAGATATGTTGGTAGCTTCCATACCTTCTACAAAGCTGATAAATGGCTGCCAAATGGCATAGAATTTTCTGGTGAATATGGTGCATAACCTCTCTGATCCATTGTCCATATGTGGGGGGGAGAGTGTCCTTCCATTTAAATAAAATTAGGCGCTTAGCTAACAAACAGCAGAAGGCCATCATATTCATACAGCGCCCAATACCATATTTGTCTTTTAAATCTCTTAATGGTTACTCAGAGTGTGTAAGTCATAGATCAGGCATATCACTCTATAATGGAAGGTTTTGGTAGATCACCAGTCGCATACACATCCACTTGTTTTTGCAGTAGTTTTTTTTTTTTTTTTGCCTTCCCTGCTCTGCTCTGTTGGGACTTTTAATATGAACTGTATTGTATGTTTAATGATGTGTTTTTCAGGAATCAGTTCTGCCTCATTAACATGCAAACGTATGCAGCAAGGTGCAGCAAATGCTCATCACACCATCCACTCTCCAAGATAAATGGGCACAAACTTTCCACTTTTTCTTTCTTTGTCATACGCAGCAGGGAAGCAGAACATTATTGTAGTATCACATCCAAGGACACAGCCACACACACACACACACACACACACACCACCACCACTTCCACTGTGTCGCTAAGGGCCCCCCAACCCCCTGGAGGATGTTCGAAGGCCAGCTGGTCGAACCACCTTGGTGAAAGTCTGAGCACCTCGGGACTCAGAACCTCCTCTGCCTGAGTGGCATGTGACCCAGAAGAGGAGGAGGATGGAGGGCCAGATGTTGAGGCTTCGCTTCAGGGAGTCGGTGAAGGCCAGAGCGAAGCCTGACTGAACAACTGAGTGACAGGCGGAGTGATGTATGTGGTGTACGCTACTGTATCTGTATGCACAAGGATAAGAGCCACATGTGAGCCTCCTGTCAGCACGCCGGAGCTTTACGCTGATGCACATCCTTGTAGTCGCTCTTTTTTTTTTTTTTCCAACAGATGCACCAGTGACATCTCCTAAAAGCTGAGAGGCAGCTCAGCAAGAGGTTTTATTTCACAGTATTAGTCTGAGGGGAGCTTGAAAAGCTGCTGAGGCTCAGAGTCTCTTACTTCACTGAGCCAGTCACTCTTAAATTGGAGAAAATGCAAATGACTTACATAATCAGAGCCCCCCCACAGCCAAAAAAAAAAAAAAAGAAAGAAATGTGAAGTCAGCGCTTCATAAGGCTGTTGATAAGTGTGTAAAAATAGCCAAATATAATCAGTCATGTTCAGCAAGTCAGTTTACAGTTTCATCAAGTGAATAGAATCAAACGGACATTGGATGGAGCTGATCCCTGACCCCACTCTGCCTTCATCAGCCTGCTTTCACACTTTTCTACATGTGATGGGTTTCACATGATACTGTTACAGGTAGGGCTGTGTACCGGCAAGAACCTGGTGATACGATACAACTCACAATACTAGGATCACGATATGATATATCATGACGAGGGATGGGAATCGAGAACTGGTTCTTTTTGAGAACCAGATCCCAGTAGCTCGATTCCTTGGAATCGTTTGCCTGCTTAATGATTCTGCTTATTGATTCCGCCTTCGTTATGCATGCGTGATGACGTCATGCATACGCTGCATTGTTTTGGTCAGAACAAAGACAACATGGTGTTGAGGCAGAAACGGTCCAAACAGACCACACCAGGTCCAAACAGACCACACCAGGTCCAAACAGACCACACCAGGTCCAGCTGAACACTGTCAGATCTTCCATTTCTTCTAAAGGGTGGAATCCTTCCAGTCTGCTCAAACATTTGTCCACAGCATGTGATTCATTTACAGGAATGTCACGTATTTGATCCACTTCTTAGCGATGCTTGTGAATGTAGCGGCAGAGTGAACACCAGGCCCAGTTCCGGTTCCGGTGCGGGCAACAAACATCGTACCCAAATACAAGTTTCCGAAGGTAGGGGAAAGGAAATGAGGTGAACAACAACGGGAGCCGAGCCGAGCCAAGTTGATCTGGGTCGATGTAGTGGAAATGCAGTAATAGAGGAGTTAGTAAAGCATCTTTAGTTTCACTTTCACTGTAGCCCCCCCAATCTGGGCCCAGCATCATCTGTTCTTATTATTTGTTCATACTGTATATGTTATATTTTCAGTGCAGATGGAAATATAAAAGACAGTTAATACAAACACACCTGTTTGTACTCTTTTATTCCCTCACCCAATGAGATAAGAGAATCGATAAGGAATCGGATCGATAAGCAAAATCGATAATGGAATCGGAATCATTCCATTTTTAATGATTCTCATCCCTAATCACGATACTGTTAAAAAAGGCAATTTTTTTATTGGTTTTGTTTCTTTTTTTAAAAAGATTAAATCCTGAAAGAATGGAATTATATCAGAAATCTGCACAAATACTAAACACATTTTTATTTGATCACAACAGGATCTGATGTTCTATCACCAAATGTTCCTGTGTTAAAACTTAAATTCTGTTTTACAGACATTACAGTTTCAGATCCTGTTCAAATGTTCATATTCTATTAGTTCAGAACAAACATCAGAACAGTATTTTAGTTCAATCCCAACAAAGGAACTAGCATTATTTAATAAGAGTGTTAAATAAAAATAAATAAAATATAAACCAAAAAGAAAAACCAAAAAAACTGAAATTAACCTCCACAGTATCTGCATTTGAATAAATACCTAAAAATATCAATACAGCACTGTTTAATATCGATACAGTATTGTGAAATGAAATATTGTGATATATTGCAGAACCGATATTTTCCAACCCCCCTAGTTACAGGTGTGTGTCAGTAGAAGACATGTATGTGGATGTCCAACACCAACTCTGATCTGACTTTAATATGTGAGGGTTCCGGTTGTGTTAGTTAATTCATGCACATTTCACAATCTGAACCCGATTCTCTCTGAGTTCACGAAGGAAACCAGATCCAAGAGAACCAGACACGGTACAAATGGGTTCACAGGTCAGGACAACTTTAAAAAGTACACACAGAACATCATTCATTCATCAATATCATCTTTTGTGACGTACATCAAATACTTGTGTTTATTGTGTTTATTCAGATATTCAGGCATTTCAAGCATTATACACTACCAGTCCAAAGTTTGGACTCACCTGGTTTTTCTTTTTCTTTATTTTCATGACTGTTTACATTGTAGATTTTCACCGAAGGCATCAAAACTATGAATGAACACATATGGAATTATGTACACTACCAGTCCAAAGTCTGGACTCACCTTCTCATTTAAATGACATGAGATGGACCACAGACGGACAACCAGTGCTCTGCATCACTGGGAACTCCTTCAAGACTGTTGGAAAACATTTCAGGTGACGACCTCATGAAGCTCATGGAGAGAATGCCAAGAATGTGTAAAACAGTAATAAAAGCAGAATGTGGTTTTTTTGAAGAATCTAAACTATAAAACATGCTTTGAGTTATGTCAGACTTTTAACTATATAATTCCATATGTGTTCATTCGTAGTTTTGATGCCTTCAGTGAGAATTGAAATATTATTTTAATTTAGATAGTTAAATTCTTACATTTAATCACATATTAGTCAATATTAGTTAGGATTCATTTGTGTCACTAGATTTTTTGTGTCACTGGTTATTGTTATAGTTGTTAGGATAGGGCACACTTTTGAATACACATGCTCACAGACAATCGTAAATAATAAGAGATAAGAGGTGAAACATACTGTCAGTATGGGTTTTACATAGAGTTGAGGTATCACACCTGCCTGACTTTAGAGTCAGATGACACCAGTCCATTTTCTGTGATGAAAAGTGATGTGTATTGGAATGTCTGGATCCATTTCCCCACTTGGGGTGTGGATCCTCAGCTGAGTTATATTTTGTTGGTGATCAAATCAAGTCAAAAATTAAATTTATAAAAATGAGACCAAAAAGAAACCGGACTTATTCTTGGAGCTTCCAACAAAAGAACATGCTAACAGAATCTACAATGTAAATAGTCATGAAAATAAAGAAAAACCAGGTGAGTCCAAACTGTGGACTGGTGGTGTAGCTTAAAAAACTGTGACATGACTCAAAGCATGTTTTATAGTTTAGATTCTTCAAAATAACCACATTTTGCTTTTATTACTGCTTTGTACATTCTTGGCATTCTCTCCATGAGCTTCATATATTCACCTGAAATGTTTTCCAGCAGTCTCGAAGGAGTTCCCAGTGATGCAGAGCACTGGTTGGACATCTGCGGTCCATCTCATGTCATTTAAATGAGAAGGTGAGTCCAGACTTTGGACTGGTAGTGTCCATCTGTGCAGGATACAATGTATGAAAAACAGGAGTCTGAAAAGGAACAGGCTGAAGCCTAAGCTTATTCTGCCGACTGATTCATATCACCAAACAAAATGAAATAAAACAGACGCCAATGCCTTTTGCTTAGTAACAACAGCAACAACAAAAAACAAAAGAATTCAATAGTTTGCATAGTGGAATTAACATTCACATTCTTCATATATTTTCAGACCATTTCTTTAACTCTTTCATGCATGATGTCCACATCTGTGGAGACATAGTTTAAGTTCACTTTCCAAAGGGTTACAAGGCAATATTCTCCAAACCACAGTCTCTGTAGACCCACAGCAATACAATGAAAAAAGTATCATCTTAGTTTTAGAATTTGGACTGGTCTGTGATCTCATACATTTTACCTCCAAAGACCCAGCCAAGGGTTTTCTGTTCATGTATGTGGACAAGAGTTTCACTGCTTTATATATGTATGCATGTATGCATGTATGTATGTATAAACAAATAAATAAATAAATAAATAACAAATAGTAATAAATACTTAAACTGGAGGAGTTTAAGTATCTCGGGGTCTTGTTCACAAGTGAGGGAAGGATGAAGCGTGAGATTGACAGACGGATCGGTGCAGCGTCTGCAGTGATGCAGTCGCTGTACCGGTCAGTTGTGGTGAAGAAGGAGCTGAGCCGAGAGGAGAAGCTCTTGATTTACTGGTCAGTCTACGTTCCTACCCTCACCTATGGTCAGGAGCTTTGGGTCAGGACCAAAAGGACAAGATCCCGGATACAAGCGGTCCAAATGAGCTTCCTCCGCAGGGTGGCTGGGCGCACCCTTAGGGATAGGGGGAGGAGCTCAGTCACCAGGGAGGAGCTCGGAGTAGAGCCGCTGCTCCTCCGCGTCGAGAGGGGCCAGCTGAGGTGGCTCGGGCATCTGTTTCGGATGCCTCCTGGACGCCTCCCTGGGGAGGTGTTCCGGGCATGTCCCACTGGGAGGAGGCCTCAGGGAAGACCCAGGACACGTTGGAGAGACTATGTCTGTGGGCTGGACTGGGAACGCCTCGGGGTCCCCCTGGCAGAGCTGGAGGAGGAGTCTGAGGAGAGGGAAGTCTGGGTGTCCCTGGTTAGACTGTTACCCCCGCGACCCGGCCCCGGATAAGCGGAAGAAAATGAATGGATGGATAAATAACTGTCCACCGCAAAGGACATTTAAAAAAAAAACGCAAAAAAATGCATCTGAAAAAACTGTTGCATCATGATGTTTTCAATATAGGCAATTATTTAATAAAAAAAAAAAAAAAAAAAAAAACTTGTATTCCTGGTTCTCAGGAAGGTAAATATATTCTTACTAAAACCATACTTTAAAAAATAAATAAATAAATAAATAAATAAATAAAAAAAATCTACATACTTATTTTAATAATTCATGCATGAAAGGATTAAACATAGTTTTAAACATAAATAATGTTGTACAGTCTTTTAACTCAGGATTTAACTTGTTCCAAACATTTTCTCCAGCAACAGAAAGACCAAATTGCTTCATATTTGTTCTAACATAAGGTTTGTTGAACACATGACTTCCTCTGAAATTATAAACACTTTCCCACATTTCAAACAAGTTCTGAATATGAACAGGCAACTGGTTATTTTTTATTTTGAACATGGACCGTGCAGTTTTAAACTGGACTACGTCACTAAACTTTAAAGCTTTCAACTTGATAAAAAACTGATTTGTGTGTTCCCTACAGGACACTTTATTGATCATTCGTATCGCCCTTTTCTGAATAATGGTTTGGGTTTGGATTGGCTTTGTGAGTATTCCCCCACACGTTGATGCAGTCGGTCATGTAGGGGAGAACTAGAGTTACACAGCAGATAGAAGGTAGGTGGGTTCAAGAATTCTTTGACTTTAGCAATAATTCCTAATGATTTTAATATTTTAACCTTAAAGTACATTACAAAATATGATATTTTTAACCTCCTGCTGCTGAAAATAACAGGAAAATAAAAATTACAAAAAAGAAATTAAAATAAGAAATAGGCAAGAAAATAAATAACAGAAACAGAAAATAATAATTAAAATGATTAAGATGAGGAACAGAGTGAACAAATAATTGAACAAAAATGAACGGAACAAAACTAACCAACGAAACTAACAAAATCAACAACGAAGGAAAGAAGCAACGAAGTGAATAAAATAAGAAGGAATAGACTTAAACTGGAACTGAAACAAAACGACAACAAAATAGTCAATACATTGAACGAAACAAGGAAAAAAGAAGAGAATAAGCAAAAAACAAGCAAAAATAATCATTCAAATAAACCAAATAAACAAACAAACAAACAAAAAAACAGAAATAAAGGAAATAACCTGAGCTGAATCCTTTTCTAGATCATTTTGTTGTATCTTATATTAATTTTAATCTGAAATCACCTGGAAATCAGCCTTAATTGACTTCAGTTTGGATGTAAATCTGACTTACATCCGTTCATCTATGTCAGTGTTTTTCAACCTTGGGGTCGGGACCCCATGTGGGGTCGCCTGGAATTCAAATGGGGTCCCCTGAAATTTCTAGCAATTGATAAAAATGAAAAAAACAAAAAACAAAAAAAAAAAAACACCTTACTAATAAAAAATATATGGTGAGTTGAGAGACAATCCCAACACATAACATACATAACAGACATGACAAACTGTGGCTGTGAAACTGCAGCACTGTGGTTCTGTTTGTGTGTCACATGTTCATTGTGGTCAGTTTCAGATGCTGCAGCTCTTTCATAATTCATAGTTTCAGTTCTTGTTTGTTCAGTATTAATTGTCCTCCTTGTAAATCCCAGCTGGACTGACTGGACAGATCCTGAGCCTTTGTGCAGTAATCTACACCTGGATTTACTGCCTCTGTCCACAATAATAGACATTATACAGACTAAATGTCCACAATAATAGACATTATACAGACTAAATGTCCACAATAATAGACATTATATAGAATAAATGTCCACAATAATAGACATTATATAGAATAAATGTCCACAATAATAGACATTATACAGACTAAATGTCCACAATAAGAGACATTATATAGAATAAATGTCCACAATAATAGACATTATACAGACTAAATGTCCACAATAAGAGACATTATATAGACTAAATGTCCACAATAATAGACATTATATAGAATAAATGTCCACAATAATAGACATTATATAGAATAAATGTCCACAATAATAGACATTATACAGACTAAATGTCCACAATAAGAGACATTATATAGACTAAATGTCCACAATAATAGACATTATATAGAATAAATGTCCACAATAATAGACATTATATAGACTAAATGTCCACAATAATAGACATTATATAGAATAAATGTCCACAATAATAGACATTATATAGACTAAATGTCCACAATAAGAGACATTATATAGACTAAATGTCCACAATAATAGACATTATACAGACTAAATGTCCTCTAAAATGAACGTTTATTTACAACATAGTATAGCAAACTATTATATGTTCAAAAACAAATTAATTTTAGCAAAAAAAAAAAAAAAGTCTCCGATTTGAATGTCTGGAGTCGCCAGAAATTTGTGATGTTAAAATAGGGTCAGGCCAAAAAAAGTTGGAACCACTGATCTGTGTGTTGCTCAACGTGTGGACGCAGATAAACCTGCTGTGTTTTGTGTCGACGCCACCGGGTGAAGAACCCGTTAAATGTGTGCCCACGGGTCCAGATGCAGCGTTCAGGGAGAATCTCCCAACGATAGTGAGTGGATTTATTTCACGATAACACTGGATTTATTTTCCTCACGCTGGAGTTTCCAATTAATTTCAATTCCACTTGGCAGCCGTTGACAGCCAAGACAAAGGACGTTTTCCATTTTATTGAGACAGATTGGTCAGGAGTGTTGCTGCCATCTACAGACACAAGATTACATTTGTTACCCCCCCACCCCCACCCCTTCTGTCCTTCCACATACACATCCACTATGCAAACAGCCTCGACCTGCGACGCCTGCTCTCCGGACTCGCTGCAGGGATATTAAAGATGCTGAGCGTAGATGGAGTTTAGCATGAGTGCAGCTTATGTTTGGACCTTCCAGTGTTGTGTATTCACCGCTGCAGGATTAGACGGTTCAAAGTCACAGACCTCATAAAATATTTGACATTAGCTCCCCGACATCACACCGGGTTTACATAATGAACACATACACACGCCCATGTACGGCTATTAGTCCTTAACATCTGTGACCTTTGACCTCTTAAAGTTACGCTGACGTACGGCCTCCTGATGCAAACCAAAACATCTCCTCTTCAGTCTGATTTATGTGAACCGCTCTGAGGCTCTGGAGGACAAAGACCATCCTGTAACTGCAACAACCGGGAAGAGCTAACACTTGAACAAAGAAAGGTTATTATCGTTAACGAAAACTAACGAAATGACGAAAACTAGAGTTGTAAAAACCTTTGTCGTTAACTGAAATAAATAAAAACTATAATTAAAAGAAGAAAAAAAACCAACTAATTGAAACTGTATTATGTGCTTACAAAACTGATTGATATGAAATCGATTTACTTCCCTCGAGCAATTTTAGCTGCTGGCACCATATGATATTTAACGGTCCGTCACTTCTCGTCACTTGTGGTTTAGAGTCGTCTTTTCGTTCCCACTCTACCTGGAAACATGGAGACTAAAGTTGGGAGAAAGCAGCAGAGTCCTGTCTGGGATTTATTTGAATACGACGACAGAGAAGAAGAGAAAAGAGACCACTGAACTACAACTAAACTAAAACTAAGCATTTAGAAAAGAACAAAAACTAATAAAAACCAGCAAACCTACTCTAAAAACTAATTAAAACTAACTGAATTAGAGAAAAAAAAAGTCAAAACTAAATAAAACTAAACTAGAATGAAAAATCCAAAACCATTAGAACACAGGTGTCAAACATGCGGCCCAGGGGCCAAATCTGCAGGATGAATTTGCGAAATGCAAAAATTACACTTCAGATATTAACAATCAATGGTGTCCAAATCATTTTAATTCAGGTTCCACAGACAGACACATACAGTCCAATTAGATTTCAAGTGGGTCAGAACCAGTAAAATATTATCATTATAACCTATAAATAATGACAACCCCACATTTTCTCTTTGTTTTTTTTGGTGTAAAAAAGTAAAATTACGTGAAAATGTTTACATTACCAAACTATACTTTCATTAAAAAAATGTGAATAACCTGAACAAATGTAAACAAACGGAAATGTCTTAAGTTAATGTAATTTTACCAATATTCTGCCTGTTACTAAATGTTTTGTGTGATTGTAATGCACATGTGTAAATAATAAACTGATAAACTGAGGCAGAATATTGTTAAAATTGCACTTGTTTTTCTTAAGACAATTCACATTGTTCATATTATTCAGATTTTTATGGAAACTTTACAGATATAAACCTGATCATAATATAATTTTACTTTTTTCACTGTTATTATTTCACTGGTCCGGCCCACTGCAGATCAAATTGGACTGAATGTGGAACTGAACTAAAATGAGTTTAACAGCCCTGTATTAGAACCTTGGAACAAAGTCGACAAAAATTACATCTGATACTTATGTTTTACTCATAAAGACCAAGTGTTACTTTTGTGGCACTTCCCAAATGAATTTTTCCCTATTTGTTACCTTTCTTAATTCATTTATCACCATTTATTCTAATATTACAGGGTGGGGAAGCAAAATGTACAATATTTTGAGGCAGGGATTGAAAGACAGTGTATGACCAATTAGTTTATTGAAAGTCATGACCATTTATTTGCCACAAGAAAATGTCCATAATAGAAAATGCTTTTATTCTATGTGTCCTCCTTCTTTCTCAATAACTGCCTTCACACGCTTCCTGAAACTTGTGCAAGTGTTCCTCAAATATTGGGGTGACAACTTCTCCCATTCTTCTTTAATAGTATCTTCCAGACTTTCTGGTAATAGTTTTGCTCATAGTCATTCTCTTCTTTCCATTATAAACAGTCTTTATGGACACTCCAACTATTTTGGAAATCTCCTTTGGTGTGACGAGTGCATTCAGCAAATCACACACTCTTTGACGTTTGCTTTCCTGATTACTCATATGGGCAAAAGTTTGTGAAAAGGTATGGATAATAGTGTTAGGTATGATTATGACATCAGTATATGTTTGGGTTCAAAACAACTGACGTAGTGTCTGCTGAGAAAAAATAACTAAATGTTCATTGTACATTTTGCTTCCCCACCCTGTATTCTCAGTATTTTTGCATTTTTAAGTGAAAATCAGGTATTTTCCTATATTTAATTGGCTGATCAGGTAGATGTCAATAAAAACTTGGATTAAAGTTGAGGGTCACTATATTAAAAATAGAGAAAACTGAAGAAAAAGTGACATTTGCAGTAAAACATATCATTAACAACATGAATCAAGCATGTCCATCCAAAAAAAAAGTTAGGACAATGTAAATAGACTGTAGATAAAAACAGAACGCAATGGTGTCTTGTCATCTCAAGTTTATTCACAATAAAACCTATAATAAAATGTATGGTTAAACTAAGAAATATAATTAGTTAAGAAATTTAAGAAAAAACTACTATACTGAATCCCCTGGAATGAACTGATAATCCTAGACACAAATAATTAACCTAGAACTACTTTTGTCCCAACTTCCAAATGACTTTTTCTCTAAATCGAATCTTTTAAAAGTGATTTATCACTGTTTTTTTTTTTTTGTTTTTAACAATATTATCCACTGTATTTAGTGTCTTTCAGTGTAAATCACGTATTTCATTACATTTAACTGAAGGATCATTTATTAAAGCTTAGAGTAAAAAAAGTGACTTGCATAAAATATCATTAACTAAACATAAACACAAGCATCTCTAACCGCTGTCACTGATCCAACTCCATGGGTTTTACTGGTGAATTGATGTTGTAGAAGATGACGGTGTTTCCACGGAGCCTCTGAACGTCCAAATGGGTCACATCTGATGACCATGAAAAGTTGACAGACTGTATTTTACACCAGGTATTTACATAGATTGACAGGATTGGTGGATCTTCAGGTTTTAAACCTTTTAGCTCTGTGGATGTTTGGGTCTTTAAGGGTTCCAGTTTCTGTCATTTCCTGAGGTTGAACAACGTCTACCAGTTTGTCCTGACTTTGTTTTTCATCTCTGCAGTTTACATCCTTTCCTAAAGACTGGGTCATGACCCTCACGTGGGTCATTGGAGATCGTATTTGGGTCACTGGACAAATATGGATTTCATAAAACTTCCAACAAGAAGCAGGTTCTAACAGAACTGAATATACTAAGGCCAACACCTGTTGCCTTTACCTGAGTGCATTCATTTGGATTCATTCAAACAATGTGTTTACAGTCTCTTTGAAACGGCCTGTTTACCTTCAAATAATGCTATAAGATGATGTAGAAAAATGCATTTATGCACAAACTGACTCTTGACATGTTTAGATCAGACATTATGAGTTCTTTTGCAGTGGTTTGTCAGAGCAAATGTTCAGGAAACGCTCAGGCAGGACTTCAACTTTAACCCTTTCATGCATGAATTATGAGAACCTTAATCAAATTTGTTTTTTTCCTGAGTGTTTTTATTCCTCTTTAGGCATGAAAAAAAAAACCAATGTGATTGATTTTTTTTTTTTTTAAATCAACCTGTTTTTCATGGAGTTACAAAAATGTCCACTCAGCTACACCATGAATTTTATTCTTGAAGTAAAGAAAGATGTATTTAAAACCCAATATCATAAAGTGATATGAAAACAGTGATATGAAACCATGTTTAATGCAGCTAATCGGATGTTTTCTCACATTTTAACATATTCTAATACTAGTTATTACTCACTTCATGGAAATAATATGCAAAAAATAAATATTAACAATTGATTTCCACTCAAAAACCAATCAAGAACAGCAAAGTTACAATAATGGTATCAATTGCAGTTTATGAGATGATGCATAAGTGTCCAGTGTGTTGGCTGATATGGAACTAAAACAACAAAATCCATGAATATACAAGAGTAAAGCTGTAGAGTAACTGTCCACTGGAGTGACCACTATGCATGAAAGGGTTAACTTCAATATGTAAATTTGAGCACAAGCAGACAGCGTTAGGGAGGGGAGTAACTGAACAAATGTAAGGTACATAAAATATAAAGTATGAGTAAATTTAAGTTGCAAATTTAATTGGTGGTAAACAGACAAATTCACATTCTTAAAATAGGCCTTATTCACTTCAACTAAATGCACTGTAACATGAAAACAACCTGTTCCACTATAGAACTGTAAACACAGATTTATTTTCATCTTTGCTTCTACTTTTCACTCTAATTTGATGCTGTGGAAAATTAAAGGTCGAGGGAAAAAAACAGTTCAGAGAACATTCCCTCTGTTTTGTGTTTCCATAGATTTTAAAGCTGGATTTATTAGGACTATCCCTGCCTATTGAATGTTCATTTTCTGAAAACTTCTCCCAGTAATTGCCTGAAAAGTGTAAATGTCCAAATGTGAGGTGAATAAAATGACCCTCCTCTTAGAAAATCATGTTAAATAATAGTAAAGAAAAACATGATTCAAAGTAGTATGTGTTCCTATTTATCACAATGAAACACATCTGAAGGATTAATATTAAAAACCCTCAGATCACAGATAAAACTGGATAAGTTGAGTTTACTTAAAAAAATCTGAGCTAACCTGTTACCTTTAAAAATGTAAGTAATGAGTAATGAAAACTTGAGTGGATTAAACTGAAATGCTTGATTTGAATGATCTGCTATTTTAAGTCCAACACACTAAATGCCAAGTTCATTTAACTTACAATTTGTTGCGCTGTCAGTTGTTTTGTAGAATCATTAGACTTTATATCATCAGTTCATTGGACTCAATTCCAAGTTGATTTACACAAAAAATCTTTAACAATTTAAATGGCTTTGTATAATTATTAAACTTTTTATGTGATAGCGTGGACGGAAGTTAGGCAGGAAGTTAACTCGACGTAATTTGCCGGTACAGGAAGTGCTTTTAATCTGGCAAGAAATAATGATTTATATTGCTGATGAACATTCTTAGATGAACAGTAAATCCATAGTTGTTCCTGTGGCTGTGACTCCTGGTGCAGCTGTACAAAAATACACAAACTAACACAAAAAGGCCAATAAACACTGACACGCACACATTCAGTCCAAATGAACATTAACAGCACAACCACTGAACCCCTGCACAGAAAAACACATTTACAACAACAGGAACAATACCCACAATGCAATGCACTGATAATAAGGTGTGGTCAGCACTAAAACTGAGTGATTTTAATCCATTCAGCTGAAACTTTTTCATACTTTTGACTGTGTCTACAAATTAGTAGAATATACTGAACATTTTATAGTATTGGGATAAAACTGAAATCATTTAAGTACATTGTAATTAAAGCATTTTAGTGAATACAAAGTCCGGGCTTACAGTGTTCATTGGCATCTAAAGGTACAAACGGTAGTAAGCATGTGTTTCATCTGTTATGATGATGAGGGTCCATGGAAAACTGTGACCCACAGAGAACCCCTGATCTTACAGAATGTCATCAACCACACATGAGGCCATGTGTTTTGTTGCCTGCTGTGAAATTTATTTTTTTAAAAATAAACCCTCCAAACACAGCACCCAGACAAGTTATCCCCAGCTGATTGTTTTGGGTTGAGAACTCCAAAAATTCCATCCCAAATTAGCCTGTGGTCCAGGTCTGTGTGCCCTTGGTTTCCCCTGCCCTTGACTGACCCTGGTAATGAATGTGGGCTTGTCCTGTTCCTGCTGCTGCTGCTGCAGACTAACTGTAACACAGCGCCTGATCTTTATTTGTCTATTGTCTATTTGCACAGAAATCACATCACTTCAGAAGAAAAAAGAAAAAAAAAAAAACAGTGAAGGTGAAGGGTGTACACGAGCCACCCGGACTGAAAATAACTCCTCTCTGCAGGCCATGCTGGGTTTAGTGACATGTGCATCAAATGGACAACGGGCCAAGAAGTATAGGGGGAGATTTTCTGGAAATGTCACGCACTGGCATTATTAACATAGCCCGTGTGTTGGCCTGTATACAAGCTGTCACAGTAATGCAAGCGGAGAAGGCAGGGAGGCCTGAGCGGCTGGCAACAAGGGGGGAGATTTATGATCGTTTTCATCAGCGGGATTCAGACTGGCTGGGGATACGACGGCCGTACAAAGGCCTGTCGTAATGACTGTCATCTATTTAAAGTTAAAACTGAGGCAACAAGCTACAGCTGAAGCAGGAGCTGCACTCACATTCCACAGATGTCTGCTTCTTGAAAAGGCACACTGTAAAAAAAATCTGTATTTGTATTTGTATTTATTTATTTAGCACAATAAAAAAAACAGTGCAGGGAGGGAACGAAGCCCAAAGGGCTTGTACAGAGTTCCACTCCCATCATCTATTATAAAATAAAAAAAAAATAGAATGTACAAACATAAGAAAACAATAATTAAACAACAATTAACAATATAGAAAACACTGAAAAAGTCAGGACAGGAGATGTTTTTTCAGTGAGTTTTTGAAAGATGTAAATGACATAATAGACTTTAAAGACATGTCTAGATTGTTCCACAATTTAGGACCTCTAAATAAAATATTAAATTGATGACCAGATGTTCGACAGAAGGGTAAATGAAGATTGTCTGAGATTGTCTGAAGATTAAATCTGTAATTTAACAGAATTTTCACTGTTTATTTTACAGATTTTCCCTTTATTTTTAAGATACAGGAAAATATCAATGACATGACAAAAACAGACTGTGATTTTAAAAGTCAAATGTAAAATAACACGAAAAAAACTGGAACTGTGAATAACCATAACATTTCCATTTTTTAAAAGAAATTTTTTCATTTTTCACAGAAAAATACAGTTAAAATACATTTGCAAATGTATCATAATTTCACAAATATTTCTTTTCTATTTATGAGATTAAACTGTTAATTGAAAGTTTAATACTGTAAAAAAAAAAAATAAAACCAGATAAAGTTACTGACAATTAACCATTAAAGAAGTATTTGTTCTGTCAGTTGAACCAGACTTGTTTGTTAATGGACAAATATCTTGTGTAATTACAGGAGGTTTCACAACAAAAATGTTGAATAAATGTATTTTTATGAATGTATAACATGTATAAGCACTGATAAACTGTCCAAATACAGTTTTTATCAGTGGATTGGACAACTGAGTCTCACTGAAAATTATATGTATATATATATATATATATATATATAGATAGATAGATAGATAGATAGATAGATAGATAGATAGATAGATAGATAGATAGATAGATAGATAGATAGATAGATAGATAGATAGATAGATAGATAGATAGATAGACAGATAGATAGATAGATAGATAGATAGATAGATAGATAGATAGATAGATAGATAGATAGATAGATAGATAGATAGATAGATATGTAATTTGATTGTGTTAATACATGTAAATATTCTTTATTAAACATTAAAAAGTCACAAAAAAAAAATGCAAAATCTCATGTAAAGTTAGGGCAAAAAAATGTCTTTTACTTATGGAAAAGTTACCATATTTTTATGAAATGGTTATTTTCCGTTATTTAACAGTATTTTTTCGGCACCCCTGCAGCTGGAATATTACTGTTTTGTATGAGTTTTTGTTTTGTTTTGTTTTGTTTTTTTTTACAGTGCAGTCTGTTAAAATGACCATGTGTTGAACTACTTTCATTCCAGTGCTGCCCCCCCACCCCTCCCCTTCACCCTCTGAGAGAGGAAAAAAAAAAGCACTCATTTTGCAAAGGATGACTCAGCTCTCATGAGGTGTGCAGTGAGAGCACCTTCAAAGGGTACTACTATGACGATACAAGCTCATTCCT
This sequence comes from Sphaeramia orbicularis, assembly GCF_902148855.1. NCBI lineage: Eukaryota > Metazoa > Chordata > Actinopteri > Kurtiformes > Apogonidae > Sphaeramia > Sphaeramia orbicularis. The sequence goes on from NC_043959.1 coordinate 3,313,512, forward strand.
GTCGTTTCATTTCACCGTCATCGCCTGATACACAGAGGGGAAATGTTCTTACACCACAAGCTTGACTAAGTGAGAAATAGCTTCATTTGCATTGTTTGCAAGTCCCAGTGGATACCAATTAGCAGCCTGTAGCTGGGAGCTGACCAGTCACCATTTGACTCTCAGAGCTTGCTACAGCGCACACTCAGATGATATTCTCAGATGAATGAAAAGCCTGTTGTTGGTCGAACACAAATGCAAATGGAGTTGAATGTAAACCATACCTACAACGATGGGTGTGTGTCTTTGAAGTCCAGGCTCCTACTCTGTGGTCTTTTGTCAGAATCAGCTGATATCTTTAAAACACATATTTATTTTTATACATCAACATTTTCAGAAAATGATTTTTGTCCATGGTATGTGTTTGCTGTTGTGTATTATGTTCATACAACTTTGCTGGGTTATATCTTGTCTCAGATTTTTAATCCTTCATATTTATACATTTTCTTTATTTCTTTCATAATCCATTTTCTCTGTATTCTTGGGCAGGTTATAAGTTCAAAAAGCACTATATAGAACAGTCAAATGTGCACGGTCAAACTAGAGCTGTGAGGATTAATCAATTAGCTGTCAACTATACCTCCAAAATCAATTTGAGCAATTTTTTCAGAATAAAACAAACGTCAGGCTTCTTTTCTTCTCACCTCTGTGACAGGAAACATTTATGGACCAGACAAAATCTTCAGCTTTGACAAATGCCGACATACGTGTTTTTTAAAAAATTGTTATTTCTGCTTTTTTTTTGCTCATTCCAATCACTGTAAAAAAACAAGATTACCCTTTTTTCTTGTTCAAAAGTGTTTTTATTGCATATCTAGTCACAGACAAGCATAATACAGTCATTTTTTTGTTTTTTTTAACCCAAACCCATGACCATTCCCACCCTGTTGCATCAAAAAAAAAAGATAATTGGCAATAATGATGGTAATAATAATAATAATAATAATAATAATAATAAATAAGGGACACAGATATTAGTCACATACTCGTATTAATAAGACTCCTCTGGAATAAGTGAGGGATCGACCTCTTTTATGTGATTCAGAACAGGTTGCTAGGTACTGAAAAACTTCTTGGCGCATCCTCTTATAGAATATCTTTTTTTTCCAATGTTTAAATGATGTAAAAGATCCAGAAACCAAGATTTAAATGTTGGGGGTTGTTAATCTTTCCATTTTAGTAGTATTAGCCTACGAGCTAGGAGAGTGGTGAAGGCAATCAGATTTTCAGATTTTTGATTAAAAGAATGTGATGTAATGCCAAACATTGCAATTGTTGCCTCAGGTTCAATATGAGACCCTGTTACATCAGATTACCTTTTAGTCATGATAACTTACAATCAATTGTCATGACAACTAAAAAAATATGTACATTTTTGTGTTAACTCATTATTTTGTGTTTTGTGGTCTGAACTAATGAAAAAACATATCAAACTTCAAGCCATAATTCAACTCAAATTAACAGTAACAGTCAAAACCATATCCAGATGAAAGCTTTTGTGATTGGCTGGTGATTCAATACGTAAGCACGTAGATAACTGTTTTTTATTAGGAATACAAATTCAGGTGTATGAAACATTGGCCTAGTCGACAAGACTGGCCAAACGAATTCAGAAGAAAAACTCACTGAAGAGCTGAGTTCTGCCTCTAAAACAAAGGGGGGATTGCTTTAAGAAACCGTCCCTCTAGCCATCATTTTCTTGACAATAAAGCGAGGCAATGACGGTTGTGTTCCTGCAGCTCTAGGATAGATCTGTTACATAATTAAGCCTGTTCTATTGCACACCCGTGAAACTCTAACTTAGGATTTTTTTTCAGTGTGAGGACAGGTACACGATTACCCACAGTGGGTGTAGTCTCATCTGAGTTTATCCCACTGTGTGGACGATGACTGGCTTTGGTATCTTTGTATACAACAGGGCCGCAAATAAACAGCAGGTGGAATAGAAAAGAACAGCCTTTATTGTCATTGTGTCACTCCAGTCAGAGCAGCATTATTAACAAAAACACCAGTGCTGCAGAAATAAGAACAGAGTGAAAATAAAATTACATAAACTAAAAATAAGATAAGAAACTATATGAAAAATTATTTTAAAAATTGAACAAAGCAACATCCCAGATAGCAAATGGGAATTGTAACGACGTAAAATCAACATTGCATTGTCAAAGTTAGATCATCACATCAACATCAGATTTCAATGTTGATTCCATCAGTTCGCACCCTCTGCTAATATTGAAACAATGTTGATTTCATAACTACAGGCCAATGGAATTTCAACTGTATTTCTATTTTTAACACGAATATTGAAACAACATAGAAATTGCAACATGACTAATGATCTATGTGGTTTCAACATTTCAGTTGATAATACCAGAAAAAATAGGCCTAATTTAATGTAATTCAATACTGGCCTATGTCATGCTTTATCTAAAGATGTGCTTTTATCTAGTATAATAACAGACACATACTTTAAAAAAAACAAACAAATTTATTTAATTTTATTTAATTTTATTCCATTTAATTTTTTTCCACGCCCAGCCCCTCCTGCTTAGTCTGGCGCATAGCGGAGCCACTTCTGCCCCGCCTGAACAAAGGCAGATCCTTCATTCCAGTGCCAAGCTGTTGGCTGAGGGCATCTGAAACACAACACAAACCAAACTTTCAGCAACAATGATTTCTCATAATTTATGTGGATATGTTTCTAACCGTTGTGCTGTCTGCTCTTTTCACACAACTTCAAAGAACTCAACTCTCCACAATCGAAGCCAATTACCTGAAAACCACCCGTGCACATCATTTTGCAATGTGACACTCACAATGCGATTGAAAGTCGAATCGTACATGTAACCGCAGTCAGACTAAAGTGGCTTCACCGTCATCAGTGATCATCGATGCAGTCTGAGGGACTACATCCGGAAACGTTAAATGTTAAACAGACCTTCATATTAAAGTAAATCAGTACTGTCTTTTAACATCGTTTTAACCATTTGACCAGCCTATAGACGGTATGCACGTGACGTCAGCGCTAGCGGAAGTCACTGTGGCTCCGCCCACTGAGTGTCAGACAGAGGCAGATGAGTGACAGCGTTGGCTTCAATCCTGTCTGAACTGAGGAACACTATTGAATAAAAAATGGGGCAGAGCTGTTGTGAGATTGATTGTATTTTCAGGTTCTTAAAGCAGTGGGAGCTATCGTTTACAGACACCCAAAGACAAAGAAAAGAGAAGCAGATGGATCCACAAATCCAGGAACCCAAACCTAGATCTGTGGATCCTGTTTGGTCTCAGCTAACATTCACTGATGCTGTATTTTTGGCTCCAATCAGACCTGAAATGACCTATTGTTTTGGCTAACGGTCCTTCTTAGTGCAGCTCTTGGTTTCATGATCAGATCTTTCCTGGTTTTTGTCTCATTTTGTGATTGTGAACCTTGTGCTCCTACATGATTAGTAAACGAACTGAAACTGAGGCCAACCTAGTTTTACAAATACGGAGGAACTGGAGAATAAAGCTACGACGGAGTATTAGGACCACAGAAGAAAAGAAAAACACTGGGCACTACCAGAAAAAAGTCATAAAATATGGAGATAAAACCTGGAATTTTATGAGAATAAAGTCGAATACAAAAAGAATCACAATGTTATGAGAATAAAGTCGTAGTTATAAAAAAAGAAACTCATGAAAATGTAATTCATTTATGAGATTAAAGTCGTCATATTCCGACAATAAAGCCATAATATTACCAGAATAATGTGTTCATTTAAAAACAGGTGGTTTAAATCTGCTAATTTCCCAGAATGCAGTGGTGCCCTGCTGGTCCACAGCAGTAGTATCTGTGTTGGATAAAGGACTGGATCTGAACTAGACTCAGTAAATCTGCTCAGTCCCAGTAGATCATGCATATATTCACTGGGGTCAGTCCACGACCTACTGGAAATGACCTTTGGATCAGCTGGTTCTGGACCCTAGTTTTAGACCCTTTGGATCAGCTGGTTCTGGGCCCTAGTTTTAGACCCTTTGGATCAGCTGGTTCTGGGCCCTAGTTTTGGAGCCTTTGGATCAGCTGGTTCTGGGCCCTAGTTTTAGACCCTTTGGATCAGCTGGTTCTGGTCCCTAGTTTTAGACCCTTTGGATCAGCTGGTTCTGGGCCCTAGTTTTGGAGCCTTTGGATCAGCTGGTTCTGGGCCCTAGTTTTAGACCCTTTGGATCAGCTGGTTCTGGGCCCTAGTTTTAGACCCTTTGGATCAGCTGGTTCTGGGCCCTAGTTTTGGAGCCTTTGGATCAGCTGGTTCTGGGCCCTAGTTTTGGAGCCTTTGGATCAGCTGGTTCTGGTCCTAGTTTTAGACCCTTTGGATCAGCTGGTTCTGGGCCCTAGTTTTGGAGCCTTTGGATCAGCTGGTTCTGGGCCCTAGTTTTGGAGCCTTTGGATCAGCTGGTTCTGGGCCCTAGTTTTGGAGCCTTTGGATCAGCTGGTTCTGGTCCTAGTTTTGGAGCCTTTGGATCAGCTGGTTCTGGTCCTAGTTTTGGAGCCTTTGGATCAGCTGGTTCTGGTCCTAGTTTTGGACCCTGGTTGTCAGTCCTGATGAAACCATGTATATTAGTTTCAGGTCCAAATAGCGCTGATCCCCTCCCCCCTGGATCAGGTCTGGATCCTCCATGTGGGTCCACATGTCAGTGTTCATGGACCACTTGTTCTTTGGTAGCTCGTACAGATCCATGTCCAGTCCAACTGTCCTTCATTTCATTTCAGATTTCCCATGGTCCTTTGCTCTGGCTGTGTTTACTGCTATACTCCGTCATATTGAGCAGGTTGGTTTAAGACACTCAGTCTGACTGAGAGGGGCGTGGCCTGGGGGGGGAGTGACATATGTGCAGACCCTCTATAAAAGATCTAGACCAAGGTACGCATGTGTTTCTCAAAATTTACCAATGTAAACAAAACGAGAAGTGTAGCGCACGTTTGTCCCACTTTCTCAGCTGAAGGCAGATGACTTATGGTGTCGTCTGTGATGAACACCGAAGCTCCAGGTATCTCACATAAAGCAAAATCTGAATTCACTAGACCGGACGACAAAGGTATGTTAGGCAGTTTCAGCTCTCTCTGTTTGACAGTTTGACAGTTTGACAGTTTGACAGGGGCAGTTAGTGTAGTTTGTTAAATTCCTGTATTCAATCTAAGCCAAAGTCAATGGAACTCAGAACGTTGTTTTGTTGTCGGGTCTGCACTTCAGGTCATCCCTTTAAATCCTCAGTTTATGCCTACCTACACACTGTCTGCTGGCCATCCCCGAAAACTCTTTTGTTGCAGAGAAATATAAGACAGCGTGGTAGCTGAAATCACGTTACTTAAAATGACTTATCAGAAATGCATTTGCAAAGGCCTGTATCTGTGAAGGCCCTCTTGTTTTTCTGCTCCTCTTTCAGTTTCTTTCCAGTCCAGTTCAAGCCAGAGAACACTTCATTGGTCAAGACCAAGGACATAATCCTGTGGACCACTGACTCCAAGCTGTTCCCACCAACAACTGTTAGGTGAGGAACTTGTGACATACATAGGGTTTAAGTGTAATCCCACAGTCACTTGGAGTTTCAGATGACAAATTATTAACAAGTGTTCAGAGAACGCAAACCTTCGCCAAGCACCCCGAGCGGTGTGCATGTGTGGATCGACTATTTCTTTTTAAATTCAACAGTTTCAAGGTTGTTCCATACAGCAGAAAAATTGCGGTCAAACATGCTAATAAAAAATAACAAAGTCAACAGAGCGTAACAGAAGAGAAATGGAATGGAATGATATTTTGTACAAAGTTGAAGCTTGGTACCAGTCATGTGTTTGTCAAATTATATTAAATTCCAATCAGTATTAGTTGAGTTCTAATTTTAAATGTGTGGTAAATGGGATTTTCAGTGTTAAATGTAAATGTTTACAGAGTCCACATTCCACAGTGGATGTGGACAATTTTGTGCCAGATACAAGATATTGTTCTAAACTACGGGTGGATCAAATTGGAGGCTAATGGAAATTGTTTTGAATTTTTTATGAATTTTGGAAAATGTCTCAGTGATGACAGATTGGAAAATTGTAGATGTTGTGACCTTGCTGTGACCTTGAACTTTGGCCCACTTGGCCCAAAATTGAATGGGTTGGTCCCAGGGCCTAGGCCTATCTGTGGGGACGATTTGGGAAAGACGGTTGGAATAGTTTTCCCCTAAAGTTGCTGACAAACAAACAAACAAACAAACAAACAAACAAACAAAGCAAAGTGATCACAATACCTCCTAGCGGAGGTAACAAATAGTCCAAAAGTGCAACTTATTTGGACGATAACTGACTTTAGGAGCTACATACATATAAAGATAAAATTTGTGCAAAATCTCAATGCGAGGAGCGTACTGTATGTGCTGATATACTGAAGAGCAGACATTTTCATGATGGTATGTTGCTTTGTTTAGGACTGCTAGTTTCCAAGTCTGAATTGACTAAGATTGGTTGGAGGCCAGAGCCTGATCTTCTCACCAGGCACCCATGTATGAGGTACAAGTTCAGTATCACCACTGCTGAACTGGATCATACACCACTGCTTCATTTTTTCTTGTGTGTAAAGACTGAAACTAAGCACACAAACATGAGCTGACTAGTGGATGAACTGTTATGAACTGATATGGATGAACTGTTTAAATACACTAACTTTTTCAATAAACTGATTGTTATACTGTCTTTGTTGTTTGTGACTATGGCAATATGCAAGAACTGCACATCATCTCAGTGATATGATTGAAAGCTTGATGGCGAGAGATAATACGATTTTATAGCCTGTGCAAAGCATCATGCAATCAGACTTGCTAGAGTGATTTATCATGCAGGAGAAAGTTTACCGTCAACTCAGTCTAGTGTGTTGTATTCACAAAAGTAATCATGTTTGACAGTCAGACAATTATGCAGACTGCAGCATATTTACCTTGATTATGTCCTCAATACCCATAGAGAACAGGAGATTACATCATGAAGCGGGGCATTGTGGGATGCATTGGCCAAATTGCTGGGCACACAGACCAAAACAGTGGCACCCTGTGACTGGATTTTAAAAAGTCAACTACAGTTGTTCAAAGAAAATGTACCAAGAGTAAAGTAAGTGCCTGGTTTCATGCCGAGAAAAGTTGCATGGCAAAGGAGCGGTATGCAGAAAAGATCGGCGCTGTTGGCGGTGCAGACCCCTACGAGCAGAATGAATAGTCTGGTGATTTTGACCTCCTCCCAAACACCACTTTCCCTGATGTTTTTCCATGTCTTGTGTGTGGTACAAGCACCTACACTGCTACAGAATTTAAAAATTAGAAATCTTTCGACGCCCACCACATCTTCACAAGTGGATGGGTCCAGGACCTGCAGAATTTTAGAACCACCACAGGGAAAACGATTGTCCACACAAAGGTAAGCATTCACACACTCACATATTCATGTAAACTAAGTTTTACTTGTTTCTAAATAATAAATAAGACATGCACTGCAGCTAGGTACTAACTGTGTAAATCTTGGGTGTTAACTGCCTTATTTACAATTTGTTGCCATTGTCCTTTAAGTTTTACATTCCCAGCACCTCAATGAACCTCCACTTCAAGCATGGGTCATCCTAAAATCCTGTGGCCAGGTAGACAGTGCACATTGTACCTGCACAGGAGAAACCTGTGCATATGTTGGGGCTTTATTATTTAAAGGTGTGGGAGGCTTTTGTGACCAGTTTTTAATCAGATCTGTCAAACCTCAGTCATATCCTCAGTATCATGAATCTGTAAGTCTGTCTGAGATTACTCACCTGAATCTTTTGCATTACTGTGAACAGTTTCTTAGTTCCATCCACCAGAAACAAACCATGTGTTTACAAACCGAGCCAGGAGGTCACTCAGGCATCTTCAGAATTTTGTCTCAACGTGCATTGTGGGAAAGGAAGGTTCACGCAGCCACCTGACAGTGGCAGCACAACCATATGGTATTATATGGATGAAACACGATGCGAAAACGGCTGAAACGTGGAAACAGCTGGAGGAATATGCATAGAGGGAAGGGAACTCCTGCCGTTTCCACATCGTGTCTGTTCCAGCTGCTGCTGGCAGCGGCCATGGCTCAGATGGTAGAGTGGGTCATCCAATAACCAAAGGGTTGGCGGTTCGAATCCCACTCTGTCCTAGTCAGTCTGTTGTGTCCTTGGGAAAGACACTCCACCCTCCTTGCCTCCAGTGTCACTCACACTGGTGTATGAATGCGTACGAATGTTTGGTGGTGGTTGGAGGGGCTGTTGGCGCGAATTGGCAGCCACACTTCCATCAGTCTGCCCCAGGGCAGCTGCGGATACAGATGTAGTTTACCATCACCAGAGGGACAATGTGAGAGTGAATGAATAATGGGTCAATAATGTAAAGCACTTTGAGTGACCAAAAAAGCGCAATATAAATATAATCCTTTTTTATTATTATTATTATTATTATTATTATTATTATTATTATTATTGCTGTCAGGTGGCTGTGCGAACCTTCACTTCCCACAATGCACGTTGCAACAAAAATCTGAAGATTCCCGAGTTACCTCCTGGCTTGGTTTGTAAACAAATGGTTTTGTTTCCGGTGGATGGCACTTCACATTTGTTCACCGTAATGCAAGAGATTCAGGTGAGTAATGAAAGACAGACTTACAGATTCATGATACTTAGGCTATGACTGTGGTTTTACAGATTTGATGAAAAATTGGTCACAAAAGTCTCCCGCACCTTTAAAATAGAGGCTGCAGTCCAGTTCAGAGGGACAAAAACTGTCATAGATGTCCCAGTGTACTGGATGATGCCCAGTAATGTACATAAGGTCCAGGCTCAGGTGGTCCACAAGACTGACTTTTCCTCTTTTGAGGTTCGACCAGCATTTCAGTGGAGAAGGAGGACTGTCAGGTTAGAGGTTTAAAGGCGAAGACACACCAACCCGACTGCTGATCGTTGCCAGAAAAGATAGCCTAACAATCAGTCAGCTCCCGCCTGCCCTACATGGTCAAAAAAGTGTGAAGAACACACCAAATCGACTACTGACTTCAATGTAAGTTCTGTGCTTGCGCGAGACGTAAAACTGAAAAATGATGGAACATCTCTCTTAGCACAGAGCTCATGTCGTCAGTCATTGTTGTCAGCAGAGGGTGTTGCGTAGTCCAGAAGGGTTGTCATTTTTGTACTTGTTGAACGGATGGCTAGTAATAAGAAGATACTGGCGTTGTCAGCTCTCTGGCTTCTTCTTGTGGAAGAAGAAAGATGTTGCAGGTGAAAACTAAGGAGAAATCGCACTAAGCTAACAGTGCTAATAGTGTTCACTTCATGGAATGAATGAAGTCCATAGTCAACACTGACTGGCACTCATTCAGATACGATATGAGCAGTGAATGGTCTATTATGGAAGACAATAATAGTGTGCAGTACCTTGGCATAGCTGTATTCACATGGAAACTTCTCATTCATTGATTCACTAGTCCAGGGCTATCCCTCCACCAATCAGACTCTGACTGAACGATGGGTAGTGGCCGATTATACATGTTGAATTGGTCCGAAAAGACTGGCGACGACATTAATGACAGCTGATCGCAGAAAACACACCAAACAGACTCATGTCACCAACCTCGCCAGACTGCCCAACAACATCTGACCGCTGAAAATCGGGTTGGCGTGTCTTCGCCTTAAGGACCCATGCAGGCTGTACAGTTGCATGTGAGCACAGCCCTACACTTTCAGATCTGGGTCCTTTACTACATGCATTACACACACACCAAGACTGTTGGTCTTAGTGGGATGGAGGACTACTATCACCATTATGTAGATCCAGTGCAGCCACAGATCCTGCCAAAGACCCTGCAGTGCTGTCGAGACCACAGGAAGGATGATTTGGAGCTGTATCTTCTCCATCAACACTGTGAAGGCCTCAAACACATGATGGCAGTAACAGAGGCCCAGGCAGCTATGGTGGAGTCTAGGGTAAGAGGCCAACACCAATCCTCCTCCTGGTACGCACGGAGGGCAGGAAGGAAAACAGCTTCAAACATCCATGCTGTTGTCATTACAAGCATCTCCAGATCAGCCATATCCACTGTGAAGAAGGTCTGTTACCCACAAAAAACCTCATCCACAGCTTCCACCAGATGGGGCACAGCCCATGAAAATATGGCAAGGCAGGCCTATGTCAATGTGACTGCACCCCTACATGGCAACCTGAGGGTGGAGCAGTGTGGATTCCTCATTAATCTATCCTTTATCGAAGTTGGGGCATCCCCTGCTGGTCTCATTTATTGTACGTGCTGTGGGAAGGGCTGTCTCAAAATAAAAGGCAGCTTTAAGCACCGTTTCAAATCTGCACTGCAGGCCCATGCACAAGACAGCAAGTCATATCTCAACAGAGTAGATGACACATCAAACTTGAAACAGCAACATCCATACTACAGCCACGTTCCGACACAAATCTTTGTGTCTGGCTCTAACTTTTGTGGCTTTGTAGTGTGGACTACAAATGATTGTTTGATCATTACAGTCTGTCCTGATGATGACTTCTGGGAATCCCTCTTATCAAAGACACAGGACTTTTTCATGAGAGTGTGTCTCCTGGAGCTTGTGGCTTACCATTTCACTAAGAAAGCCTCCACAACTCCACAGCAGAAGCCTCAGAAAGTCCATGTCACAGGCACAGGAAAACACAGTTCACCTGTGGTGCCCCCACAAAGGCCTTAAATCACTGGTTGACATGGTATCATGTGGCAATAAAAAATGAGTAGTTCAATGGTTCCATTTCTGGTGTGTGGGACTAAACAAACCGCCTTCAGCCAGTGAGCCACGGTACTGCCCTACCTGCACAAAGGCAGATACGTGCACATAAGCAGTGTGTGTTGGGATGCACATTTTATATTAATGTTCAGAATGTTGGAAATGCAACTTTTTATATTTCTGTTGTTCTTTACATCATTTCTTTTTTTAATTTGTTATTTAAATTTTTTTTATAAATATAACTTTTGTGCAGTTTTAGATGTTTTATTTCTGTGGTTCTTTACATTATTTGCTTATTTGATTATTACAGTAAAAGATGTAAATATATATTTTGCACGGTTTAGATATTTTGTATTTTTGTGGTTCTTTATGTTATTTGCTTTTTTGATTGTTAATTAAACATTTGCACAAAAGAAGCACGGGGTCTTTATGGGTTAAAGCATCACTGCAACGGACTTCAAGGTCCATTATGTAATATTCACATGTGGTTGTGTCCTTAAATCAAGTGTGTGTTGGAACCAATCCAACCCAAATGTTTCACATCACATACTGTGTGTGTGTGTGTGTGTGTATATATATATATATATATATATATACACATACATACATACATATATACATATATATATATGTGTGTGTGTGTGTGTGTGTGTGTGTGTGTGTGTGTATATATAGGCAAGGCAAGGCAAGTTTATTTGTATAGCACATTTCAGCAACAAGGCAATTCAAGATGCTTCACACAGGACATTGAAATAAAAGAAACAAAAAGAAACACATTTAAAACATTATAAAAGAAACATGTAAAAGGTGATTAAAAACAGCAAGTAAGAAAACAACACATAAAATAAAAAAATATATATATATAAATAAATAAAATAAAATAAAATAAAAATACACACATATTAAAGTAAAAGTTGCAGTGCAGAGTTTCAAAGAGAATATAAAATTTAAAAAGTCAAAATCCTTTTAGTCAAAGGCAGCAGTGAACAGGTGAGTCTTTAACCTGGACTTAAAAGAACTCAGACTCTCAGCAGACCTGATATTTTTTGGTAGTTTGTTCCAGATATATGGAGCATAGAAACTGAACACTGATTCTCCATGTTTAGTTCTGACTTTGGGAACCCAGAGCAGACCTGCACCAGATGACCTGAGTGGTCTGGATGGTTCAGACTGGACTAGAAGGTTTCTGATGGATTTTGGGCCTAAACCATTCAGTGCTTTATATGCTAGTAAGAGAATTTTGAAGTCTATTCTCTGACAGACAGGGAGCCAGTGTAGAGACCTCAGAACTGGGCTGATGTGGTCCACTCTCTTGGTCTTAGTGAGGACTCGAGCAGCAGCATTCTGGATCAGCTGCAGTCGTCAAACAGACTTTTTAGGCAGACCAGAGAAGATACTGTTACAGTAGTCAACTTGACTAAAGATAAATGCATGGACAAGTTTTTCAAGGTCCTGCTGCTATATATATATATATATACATATATATATATATATATATATATATATATATATATATATATATGTATATATATACACACACACACACACACACACACAAAGTTAGGGATATTTTGCTTTCAGGTGAAATTTCAGGATGACCCTAAAATGCACTATAACCTTTACAGATGAACTTAATGTGAGTTTCTCTAAACTTTTGAATGCATGTCCAACAGTTTCATGTTTCAGGACTATTTGCACAATTTGCTGTTCTCTAACAAGGAGCTTAACGGCTAAATTCACAGCAGATGTTTGATGTATGAATCAACCAATACATTTCCTGGTTCAAATATAATTGGTATTTAAGCATCATGCTGTTCACATTTTAACGTCATGAGACCAAGACGACACCTAACAACTGATCCACAGTACCTCGCCATTGTGAGGCTTCGAACAGGACGTTCTCAGAAGTGGCCGCTGAACTTAGAGTGTCACAGTGTCTCAGTGTCATCAGCAGGTTGGAGCAGAGAGACTGGAAGAGTCACCGAAATGTATCGAAGTGGACGTCCTTTGGCCACACCCCACACTGATGACCGCTTCACTGTGAACAGCGCCCTGCAGAACTGGATGATGAACGCCTCAACTCCATTTAAGGGAGGTGAGAGTGTCACGTCAGATGATTCAAAATGGTTCACATCAGTGTGGTCTGCGTGCTAGAGGACCTGCAAAGGTACCTGAACACACCACCCGGCACAGGCGTCACCGTCTTGCATGGGCCAGAGACCAGTGGGCCTCAGTGCTGTAGTGTGATCAAAGTCAGTTCACGCTGAACAGAAATGATAGCTGCCTACGATGTTGGAGACGTCAAGGAGAGTGTTATGCATCAGCCACTGCTGTCACCAGACGAGCCTTTGGTGGTGGTGGTGTTACAGCGTGGGCAGGTGTGTCTAGTCCATACAGAAGTGCCCTACACTGTGTGAAAGGTCCAGTGACCAGCCCAGACCACCTCAGTAACATCATTAATCCAGTCATTGTGCCCCTGCATGAACAACACAGACTGAATTTCATCTCCATGGATGACAATGGTCCAACTCATCGAGGTCACATCATTAGGGAACGGCTGCTGGAGACTGGGGTACCTCAGATGGAGCGGCCTGCACTTTCTCCAGACCTGAATCTAATAGAAAACCTATGGGATCAGCTGAGTCACCGTGTAGAGACCCAAATTCTGTAACCCAGAACTTCAGTGACCTGAGGGTCGCCCTTTAAGAACAGTAGGAGGCCATGCCTCAGCAGACAATAAGTCAACTTGTGAACAGCATGAGATGTTGTTGTCAAGCTGTAATTGATGCTCAAGGGCACATGACAACTTATTGAGACACTGACATTTTTAGTTGTATACCCACCACTGTTGTTGGCTTTTTTCTCAATAAATTGTTTGAGATGAGGAAATCACCACTGCATGCTTCTACTTAAATGCCCTACTTTCATGATATAACACCACTGCAGCGTAAACATTTAACATTATCCATAAATTTCACCCAAAAGCCAAATCTCCCAAATTTTTTGTGAGTAGTGTATATATATATATATATATATATATATATATATATATATATATATATATATACACATCCGTGTGTGTGTGTGCATGTACATAATGTGCATGCTATAATATTATATTATAATGTTATAACAAAATAAGGTACTTACTATAATCATTATTACTACTTTGCCACTTGACTTGTTTCTACTAGTACTTTCCAATGTGCAATTGCAATTTTTCACCACTGTTTTTATAGTTATTGTTTTACTATTTTTCTTGTGGTATTTCCAATTTCCTGAGGGCTCTTCCCAAAGGATCAATAACATTTTATCTAATCTAATCTAATCTAATCTAATCTAATCTAATCTAATCACAGACTATATTTACAATGGCTACATTTAGAACCAATACATATATAATGATGTCATGTGCAGAGAAATGTACATGTCATAGCATTGAGAATATAAGAATAAAATAATTTTCCTTTTGTTTCGTTGAGGTTCATCACTGTGGTTCTGGGCCTTGTGAGCCTGAAGAATGTGTTGGCGTCCTTCACAGAGACGGTGAAGAGCTCAGCTCCCATCTTCACTGTTGTCATGTCCCGGCAGATGCTCGGGGAGTACACAGGTAGATGACACCCATGATGCATCTAGCTATTTGGGGGAGGGGGATGGTGTTACCTTGGTGCCTTTATTCTGAGAGGGCAGGGGGACACAGAAAAATATATTGAGCAAACATGCAAATTATACTTTAAGGAAAAATTTAACCTGAGCAAAAAAACCTTGAAGTTGAGCAAAAAAAGAATCAATTCTGTGCTCTGCAAATGTCTTTGCATGTCTGCTAGCTCTCTTACAAACTCTTCCTCCGTGTGCAGACAGCCCGCTGCATGCTCGCTCATCTTGGCCTGCTTACTCACTCAAACTGTTCACACCATTTCGTTTGTGCCACAATTGTCGACCAACTAGAAAATTCAGAGGAGATAAATTCTCATTGGCTGCTGCAGCTCCAACTGGACTGCAGCATCCTGGAAGTGCATGCAGACGTTTTCCTAACTGCACTTATGCTTCTACAAATCAGTGTCAGATTCTTGAACACTACTGACCCAGACATGGTCACTATGGAAGAAGATTAGCTCTCCCGTGTATTTAAATGCCACTCCATTAAATCCTAAATACTACACTTTAATTGTTTATGGCAACTTGATAAGATTGAATTGTGTGTGGGGGGTGTAGTCTATCCTTTGTATCTTGCTTCAGTTATGTCATTTACATGTTGTTTTCCTCATTCTCAGCTTCATAGCAGAGCTCTAATGAGCGGCCATATTGGTTTTGTTGTGCTGTTGCTGTGAACAGGGTGAGATGCACATCTGCTTACTTCAAAATTCTGGCATTGCAATAGAGCACTGTTGCTGTTACTGCAGTATTGAAATCTTTTTTTGTTATTCCAGTGCCCGGTATGCTGCTCTGAATCATCATCAACAAAGATAACATCAGGATGACACAGATTAATAATTTTCCAGAGACACTTGATGAGTTCTTCTCATTACTCGAATGTAAACTTGGCTTAGAAGATGACCTGGTTGTTCAGTGCGAAGATCAAGACTTTGACAATGAGCTGTGGAACTGGACAAGCTGGTCTGACCTTCCTGAGGGAAGGGCGACGTTGAAGGTAACTGTCAAGGACACTACTGAGTTCTACCACACAGATTCAACACTGGACACTGCAAGTTTGACCTCCTCCACATCGTCTTTTCGTGAGGACATTTCCACCAGACGACAGCTTTGCCTGAGGTATTTGAGATACCAAGATTTTCATATGATGTAGCGCTGCAGCTTGAAAGGGGCAACGAAGCCGACCAGAAGGATGGAACTTTGCTGAGTATAAGGAAAAATACTAAAAGTGAAATTTTTGACAAGCTGGCGGACACAATGTACACATACACTGCCTACCCATCACGAGAGGAATATGACATTGTTGCACAAAGTCTCATCAAAAACCATCCTTGCCTCAGGGAGCCTGGGTCTGCTAAGGGTTGGTACTGCTGGAAATTCAGCTTGAAATTCAAAATGGGAAACTACAGGAACAATCTTCTTATGGTTGGAAGCTCTGAAGTTCAAGTTAAAAGCCACTCCTCAGGACAAAAAATGAAACTCGAGAGAGCTAAAAAGGCTGAGGCCAACTTTCTTCCAGACTTTCCTGAAGGATTACTATTGCAACAACACATCATCAGTAGGGTAAAACTAACCTGTCTCACGACGGTCTGAAGATGTACTGGAAGAAAAGAGATTGTAGATTATTGAAGAGATGAAGAAGAAGAGAACAGATATGAAGAAAATCGAACAAATGATGGTCAGTGCCTTCTCCTTGCACAGAAAACAAATAGTGGAAGAGCCACCTGTGGCAGAGGTGAAGACCAAGGGGCCAGTTTTATTCACAGAGCAACAGGGCAGTGTCTGACTGACTTCTAGGCAAGACATCTTTGCAGATCTAATTCTGGAATTACAGCAATCTTTATACTTATTTAAGTTGGGTTTATATCATTTTTATTTCTTTGCAAAATGAATCTGCTTGATCACCTTTCTGACCCATAAAAGTTTGCATGTCTGGACTGTTGTCTGTCAAAATGCCATTGTTTCTGTGGATGCACGATGGTTCAGCTCTTTGCACAGATCCAGCTCAAAATAACAGTCTTCTGTTTTCTTTTTCTTATTTCTGAAAGATTAAAGCTGAATTCAATCACATCACCTCAGCTGACTTGACAGGATCTTTTTTTAATGTACTGGACCAACATTTGCCTCAGTTACTGAATCTCTATCAGGCCAAGATGGACAGATCTCCAGAGCTCAAGAAGCTCCTAAGCAAGCTTGAGGATGACGTAAGTGCTCATCTTATTTTGTTTTTTATAGACATTTTTTGTAGTGGCTAGTGGTTATTTAGCTTAAGTGATGTGTCTTAAAGAAGCTGCCCGCTTCTGGACCAGCTCCTCCAGATTCAACCCCATCAGCCCCTCCCTCTCTTCCCTCCACTGGCTCCCAGTCCGCCATCGCATTGATTTTAAAATTGTAATGTTCATTTTTAAAACTTTAAATGGTCTAGCTCCTCCCTATTTATCTGAGATGTGAACAGTTGACCGCCCCAGCAGAGCCCTCCCATCGTCCTCTCAGATGGTTTTGGACGTCCCCAGGTCCACATATAAACAGTGGGCTGAGCGTTCCTTTGCACCAAAACTGTGGAACTCGTTGCCTCCTGACTTGCGACTCCACTGACCTGAACCTGTTCAAGTCCAGGTTTTAGACTCACCTGTTTAGACTGACTTTAACCCTTTAGCACTGAGACACTATTAGGTTTGAATCTGTGCTGTCTTTGATCAGTGTCTGTTGTGTCCTATTGTTTTATGCATATTTATGGTACTTGATTAACTTGTTTCTATCTTATAATTTAATCATGCTTTTAGATGTAAAGCACTTTGACCTTGTTTATGTTGTTGTAAAGTGTTATAGAAATAAACTTTGATTTGATTTGAAGTCCAACAGAATAAAAAAGGCTGTTGTTTTGAGAGGACTGCCATTCCTTAGTGAAGGCCCCTAAAGGTTTCTCAGGACTGCAGAAGTATTCCTGATTTATCGCGCATTTGAGAACATTAATGTGTGCCGACACTGGGCCAGTTTAGGAGAACTGACCACAGTACTGACTGACAGCTGCCGCTGGCTATGGATCTGTTTCCTCTGATGCTGTAAACGTACCGGCAGAGATCTGTCTGTTTTGACGGTGCTGCCCATACCGCTGAAATGTGGGCCACAGACACTCACTGATGAGCATGACAGTACCAGACATGTGACTGTTGGCCCAGTGTGTGCTCACTAGACCATTTGTTTGGCACGCTGCTTTCACACCAGTGTGTTATTACTTCATGTTAGACTACTCCCTTGGTTCTCAAATGATTGGTACTAGTTGGCCATCGACGAATCACAGATGGGGTCTAACAAACAGGAAAAAAATTTTTTATGTCTGTTTATTGAGATTAAGATAAACACATAATGCAGCGGTTCCAACCTGTTTTGGCTTGTGACCCCATTTTAACATCACAAATTTCTGGTGACCCCAGACATTCAAAACAGACTTTTTTTTTTGCTAAAATTAAGTTGGTTTTGATCATGTAATAGTTTGCTATACTATGTTGCAAATAAACGTTAATGTTAGAGGACATTTAGTCTGTATAATGTCTATTATTGTGGACAGAGGCAGTAAATCCAGGTGTAGATTACTGCACAAAGGGAGAATTTGATTTTCCTTGGTCAGGATCTGTCCAGTCAGTCCAGCTGTGATTTACAAGGAGGACAATTAATACTGAACAAACAAGAACTGAAACTATGAATTATGAAAGAGCTGCAGCATCTGAAACTGACCACAATGAACATTTGACACACAAACAGAACCACAGTGCTGCAGTTTCACAACCACAGGTTGTCATGTCTGTTATGGATTGGGATTGTCTCTGTCAACTCACCATAGATTTTTTTTATTAGTAAGGTCTTTGGTTTTTTTTTTAAATCAATTGTTTAAATCAAAATGTCAGGTGACCCCATTTGAATTCCAGGAAACCCCACGTGGGGTCCCGACCCCAAGGTTGAAAAGTACTGACATAATGGAACAAAAGAAGCCTACGTATGAATTCAAACAATCAGATCTGGTCCAAGGGAGCGGGAAGAAAATGTTACATGCATGTGTTCAGTGTGAAAAATTAATGTTCTTAAAGTTATCATTTATTTGAGGCAACGGGGGATGGGTGGGGCTGAAAAATTTCCCACCACACCCTCACCTCTCAAAGAAACCAACTTTTTTTTTTTTCCATTTAACATGTGTTGAGATTATGTCCCAACTCCCTCCATTCCACGGGTCATTCATAGTTTTATACTGTATTTTAATGTAATTAATTAATTAATGATTAAAATGACTTTGAAACACAGTGCTTTTCAATGGACAGCTGTTCACGGGGCTGCAACAGGTAGTGCACCCTAAAATTTTCAATGTTAACATTCAACTTCACATCAGCATTCAGGCCAGAGCTTTCAAAGACATTTGGTTTCATTGAAGGGGGCGGACCCTATCTGTCCCACGGCCTAAAAGTAGGATTTTTATTTGTCCTTTGTTTGGACAGGCCACAGATATCGAAGAGAACATGGCAAGAGCGATGAATGCTGGCATCCTTCTGATACAAGATGGAGAGAACCTCCTTGACATGTCGTTGGTTCTAGAGAATCAAATCATCCTGCATGGCATCAAGACTACTCACAAGCGGTAGCTATGCTAATGGGCCTTCTGTATGTACCGAACATCGACTATCCAAACGATACACGATACACCTTTGAAGTCATCCAGAAAGTTCTCATGAATATTGGTGCTGACCACTGCTCTGCAAGGACATGGTCTGAGGAACAGACTTTTCCAAAAAACAGGTGATACACTGAAACTTTTCCACACTTTTCTTTTTGCTTTCCAACTAAAAATACTTATTAACCACTCTTAGGGCCTGATTTACGAACATCGCAAATAACAGGCGCAAATGTGCTTGCTCGTGCTAAAAAATGCACGTGGCATTGATTTGCATGTCACGGGTGATGACCTAACATTTCCTGCACATATGACAACAGGCGCAAAGTCCTGGAGAGCGCCCTAATTAAATGAGGATTTTGCGT
Source organism: Sphaeramia orbicularis (assembly GCF_902148855.1). NCBI lineage: Eukaryota > Metazoa > Chordata > Actinopteri > Kurtiformes > Apogonidae > Sphaeramia > Sphaeramia orbicularis. The sequence goes on from NC_043959.1 coordinate 3,333,008, forward strand.
GCACTACTGGTTGTCGTCATGGAGACAGTACACTGTACAAACTGCTCTGGGATATGCCAGCACTCATAAATATGAAGCTGCTGTTTTTCCACACAGAGGGGTGAACAGGTATGTCTCTGTAGTTGTTTATCAGTGGTGAAGTGTGTGATTACCTCCGCCAAGGAGGTTCTGCTTTTGCCAGGGTTTGTTTGTTTGTTTGTTTGTTTGTTTGTTTGTTTGTTTGTTTGTTTGTTTGTTTGTTTGTTTGTTTGTTAGCAACATAACTGAAAAAGTTATGGACGGATTCTGATGAAATTTTCAGGAAATTTCCAAAATGGGACAAGTAACAAATGATTAGATTTTGGGAATGATCCGGATCACTGTCTGGATCCAGGAATTTTTAAAAGGATTTTTTCTCATTTGGAGATAGGGATATTTTCAACATATAGTAACCCCACAACGAACGGTCAGAGTGCTTGGTAAAAAAAAATACAAAATAAGTTCCCAACAGAGTTTACTGGAGTTTTCTGGATCCTCACAGAATTCTGGATACCATGATCCAGAACAGGAAAAAATTGTGGAGTTTTGTTTGTTTGTTTTTTTGTCTGTTAGCAAGATAACTCAAAAAGTTATGGACAGATTTTCAGGAAATTTTCAGGAAATGTTGATTCTGGCACAAGGAAGAAATGATTAAATTTTGGTGGTGATCCGGGGGGTCTGATCTGCTTTGGTGGAGGTCTGCGCTCTCCGAATGCTTTTCTAGTTAGTGAAATAAATACCTTCTCTCTGTATGTCGCACTGTATGGTGAAGGAAAACTTTAAAGTCCATGGGCATGAGGGAAAACCCTCCATATCAGTGCTTATACAGGTGGTTCAGGAGTCCAGCACCATGGACAGCACTGTGTGTGTGTGTGTGGAGAGAAAGAGAGTGAAAGACGTCTCTCAGGAGTCGGTCCTGGTCTGATGGTGATGTGCCACTGGTGGAACTGGGCATGGGGGGGCAGGCCCATAAAGTGGGGGGCCATATGTCTCAAATTCTTAGTATTTTTCTTCCATCATTCCAAAAGTGTTGATGTTGTTGTGCCGAATTCTACTCCCTGCTGAAAACTACATCACCAGCAGCTACCAAAAACAGCTCCCCCTTCCTAAGTCAGCCATAAAGAGGTCAAAGGTCACCAAATTCACCCTGTCACACCAGAATAACTCCAGATGGGAAATGCTAAAGTCATTTCACTCCTTTAGCTTCACAAGCTAATTCTGATGGGGGATGCAGTTTTCGGCAATATCTGATGCCGAATTCTGCTCCCTGCCAAAAACTGCATCCCCAGCTGTGGGTGATGTAGTTTTCAGCAGTATCTGTTCACATCAGGGCCGTCAAACCCATTTTAGTTCAGTTCCATATTCAGCTAAATCTGATCTGCAGTGGGCCAGACCAGAAAAATAATAACAGAATAACCTGTAAATAATGACAACTGCAAATTTTTGTCTTTGTTTTAGTGTAAAACAAAACAAAACATTAAATTATGAAAATACTTACTTTTATAAACTATCCAAAAAAAAAAAAAAAAAACTGAAAAACTGAAATTAAAATTAAAAACGTAAGAAAATTTAGTGCAATTTTAACAATCTTCTGCCTCCACTTCTCATTAGTCCATGTGCATTCTGGATCAGATCTACAAAGACACTAAACACTGAGGAACAGGAAGAAAAAATTTTAAAATTGTTCTCAATTTTCTTTAGACATTTCAGGTTGTTCATATTTGTTCAGGTTAGTCACATTTTATTATTACAGGATAGTTTGTAAATGTAAATATTTTCATAATTACCTCCACCAAGGAGGTTATGTTTTTGCCAGGGTTTGTTTGTTTGTTTGTTTGTTTGTCTGTCCGTTAGTGTGCAACATAACTCAAAAAGTTATGGACAGATTTGGATGAAATTTTCAGGGTTTGTTGGAAATGGGATAAGGAAGAAATGATTAAATTTTGGGGGTGATCGGGGGTGGGGGGGCCCACGGGGGGGGGGCCCATTTCCAACAAACCCTGAATATTTCATCCAAATCTGTCCATAACTTTTTGAGTTATGTTGCACACTAACGGACAGACAAACAGACAGACAAACCCTGGCAAAAACATAACCTCCTTGGCGTGGGGGGGCCCACGGGGGGGGGGGGGGGGGGGCACTGATCAGCCTTGGTGGAGGTCTGCGCTCTCCGAGTGCTTCTAGTTTAATGTTATTTTTTGCACTAAAACAAAGACAAAAAATTTAAGTTGTTAATTCTAGATTTTTTTTGGCTTAATTAAAGATTTTTTTTTACTTGATTGAAGTTTGTTTTTGTTTTTTTTGGCTTAATTGAAGATTTTTTTTTTTTTTTTTGCTTAATTTAAGATTTTTTCCTTAATTCAAGCTAATTTTTTTTTTTTTGCTTAATTCAAGACTGTGGAATTTTTGTACTTGGCAAAAACATCCCAGGGGCCGAACTGGACCCTTTGGGGGGCTGCATTTGGCCCCCGGGCCGCATGTTTGACACCCTGGTTTATACTGTTATGTATTTTGTGTGTTGTGTATCTAAAAGTTAACTTTAGAAAGTTTTTATAAACCTTACAGTTTGCACATTCTTTAATATTAAACAGATAAAAAACAGAACTGCAATATCTCACAGTATTCTTCATTACTTAATTGCTACGCAGCTTTGATGGTGTTCAGAGGTTGAATAATTCACAGTTAATTTCAGACCCTACAGTCAGAAAGGAGAAAAAGTTGTGACAGGGTGAATTCGGTGCACATTGTCCTCTTCATGGCTGACTTAGGAAGGGGGAGCAGTTTTTGGCAGGAAGTAGAATTCTCCACAGCAGATGTGATCAGATCAGACTGGTTCTGTGCGTTTCCTTTGGTTGGGCCTAGGCCTCGTCCTCGCTCTAACACCTGCAGCCAGTTTTGCGCAAAGCTGTTCCAGTTCAAACCTGCCTTTCAGACGCGCTAAATATAGACGCAAAATCAGCCACCGCAATCAGTTTCAGGTTTAGTAAACCACATTACACACGCTAAATGAATATTTGCATCTACTCCTCCCAATGATTTTCTGGCAGAAACGTCCATATTTCATATTCATCAGGGCAAACACGCTAAATGGGTTGTGCGAGCTGTTTTGTCCATTTGAGAGGCACAACCCTCGGTGTATCAGCTGACAAAAGTCGGATATCTTTGTCCTTGTAAGCTTACAGTTTTGATGTCGTTGCTAAAAAGTAGTTTTTTAATACTGCAAAATGTAGCCTACCTGTTTGGTCATGCACTGTTTTACTCAGACTGTTATGTTTATTTACACAAATTGTAGTGTGGCAAATGGTTTAGTTTTCTGTATTAGCACCAAAAAGATAGTGACCACTCACACACACTCAGGCTTATGTTGAAACATTATGGTCTCATCTATCAGTTACAAATTACAGATAGTCCTTTGGGACTGACTTTTGATTTTACTTTGGACTTTTTTTTTATACACTGTATTTTGTCAACAGTGTTTTTTGGTGCACATTGTAGAGTTGGGGTTTTGTGCCTATAAGGTTGTGTTTTCAAAGGCAAAAACTGTTGTGTGAATGCCCGGTAAACACAAACGTACACTGGCTTCTCTGGATGTTGCTTCACTCAGCCTGTGTTGGAGACTGTGACAGATGCTAATCCAAGGTTTTTTGTATTATCTTGCTATTCTGTTAAAAATAACTAATTTTATGAACCACGTAGAAGCGACAATTAGAACCTTGATTGAAGGTGAAGAAGTTGAAATTTTGCCTACGTATTTGTTGTGCACTGAATATTATGTAGTTATTTGCACACATTCTGGTGTGCCAAATGGTTTAGAGCAGGGGTCTCAAAGTCATGTTAGTTCAGTTCCACATTCAGCCCAATTTGATCTGCAGTGGGCCGGACCAGTCAAATAAAAGCATAATAACCTATAAATAATGACAACTCCAAATCGTAGTCTTTGTTTTTGTGCAAAAAAACCCCATTAAATTATGAAAATACTTACTTTTATAAACTATCCAAAAAAAAACTTAAATTTTTAAAGAAAAATCAGTACAATTTTAACAATATTCTGCCTCAACTTATCATTTCTCCATGTGCATTATGGATCAAATCTACAAAGACACTAAACACTGAGGAACAGGCAGAAAATTGTTCAAATTGTGCTTAATTTTCTTCAGACATTTCAGGTTGTTCATATTTGTTCAGGTTATTCACATTTTATTGTTACAGGATAGTTTGTAAATGTAAATACTATCACAATTTAATGTTATTTTTTGCACTAAAACAAAGACAAAAATTTGAAATTGTCATTATTTATAGGCAGTGTAATTTTTTTTCACATCAAACTGAGAAGAAAACATGGAGTCATTATTTTTTGTAGGTTTGTAGGTCGGTACTTTTGGTGTGCATGTGGAACCTGAACTAAAATGCGTTCCACAGCTGTGACTGTGGAATTTTTGCGCTTTGCATATTAATCCCGCGGGCCGGATTGGAACCTTTGGTGGGACTCATTTGGCCCCCGGGCCGCATGTTTGACACCTGCGGTTTAGAGTGTTCTGTGTTTGAACCAAAATTCTCTGATTTACCAACGACTGTCACACACACCTTGGCTTACGTTGAAGCATTACAATCTCATTTGTCAGTTTCAATGTCCTGTGGGACTGACCTGTGGTTTTATTCTTTGGACTGTGTTAAATACTCTATTGTGTTGACAGTGTTTATTGGTGCACAAATGTAAAAACTGCTCTGTGAAAGTAAACACAAACGTACATACACTGGCTGCGCTGTGTGTCATTTCATTCAGCCTTTGAGGTCTGTGAAGAAAACTCAGATGCTAACCAGAGGTTTTTGTATTACCTTGCCATTCTGTCATTAAATAATAATAAATTTAAAAAAAAGTTTCTGAACTGAATTTTTTTTAACCACCTAGAAGTGACTCTTAAAAGCTTGATCGTATTTAGATTGAATTGAATAAAGTTTTAAGGAATATTTAAGGGTATGTAGTTCCTTATAAACCCAAATGTCTGGTTCACACTCGTATGTTAATTTAAAATGATGTTGACAATGTGAAGCATGAAGAACTAGAGAGTAAGTATATTCAGCTTTAAAATTCCAGGTGACAGAAGTAGAAATTTAAAGTTGACTTGTTACCCAGTTGTAAGAACTAAAGGGTTAATGCACCTGATTCATGTTTATTTGACATGGAAAGTTAAGTGTGTTTTGAATTATTAAAAAAAAAAAAAAAATCACTTACACTTGTGTTGTCAAGTTATGAACACAAAAGGATGTAGGTGTACTTGAATTAATATCAAGTTCATTTAACTGGGAAAGAGTGTTTGTTTGAAATACTTTAGAAATTACCTGAACTCATTAGCGCAAATTTGGTCAACTCCAAATTGTTAGGCAGCCAGGACACGAACTTTAAGTTAATACCACACGTTTGTTTTTTTTAACAGTGTAGTCATGTATTTTCCTTTTCTTTTTTTTTTTAATAATTTTTATTTCTCAGTTTTTAACAGTACAAAACAGTCTCCTCGGGTTGAGGAGCAGGAAAAGAGCAAAAAAAAAAACAAAACAGATGAAAAGAACAGCCTGTGATGGTGTCAGAATATTAAGGTCCTTTAATAGATACATTTGTCTGTGAATGTCAGCCATTTTCCCCAGTTTTTCATAAAGAGATTTTCTTTCAACTTCAGTTTATATGTACGATGTTCCATGACCAGTCTATCATCTATGATTGAAATCCATTGTTTATCAGACGGAGCATCAGTCTGAAGCCAGTTCTTTGTTCTGGTCTTCTTCCCGGCCACCAGGAGGATCTTGACAAGATATCTGTCTTCTTTATGCACTGATTCTTCCAAATGTCCGAGGTAAAGAACAAGACAAGAATTTGGGATTGCATATCCCACATATCACACAGAGCTGAGTGAACCTTCCCCCAGAAGGGTTGGATATGTGAACATTTCCAAAACGTGTGTGTGATCTGAATCCATGGGATTACAGAGTCTCCAACATGGCTGTTGAGTATTCCTTTGTTTACTTTTAACTTTAGGTGTGATGAAATAACAAATTAGATTTTTCCAATTAAATTCTCTCCATTTAGGTGACTGTAGTCGTGTATTTTCATCTTTTCTTTAACAATTCTCGTGATGCAAAATGCATCTGCATCATTTGCAACTTTTGAGAAAATACTATAAATAAAACTTATTAGTGTTCATGTTCAAACTGAGGCTGCATCCAAGAAGCATCTGGAAGCACTGCTCGACCATATCCTGATGTTCGACAGACCAATCAACTGATTAAAAAAAAACAACAACAAAGATTAATCCATAATTAAACAATAATCATGTTTCAGCACCTGTTAACACATTCTTTAATAATGAACTTTTTTCTCTGTAACACTGGTGAAAAACCATATTAAAGGTTTTCTGGCATTCTGAATTCCAACAGTGAGTATTTGTGTGTGTGTTTGGGGGGGGGGGTGATCCTCAACAGCCTCTGGGTGTTTTGCACACACTTTCACCAGCTGTTTCCATCAGTGTGGTGTTGTGTGTTGGGATGAAAGGCTGGCAGGTGCTGCCCCCCTGTGTCTGAGCGCAGTAACTGCTGCCTCGTCCACTACCGACACTGATGTACACTCAAAATAAAAATACAAGGGGGTCAAATGAGTCATCCTTGTACTGACCAGCAGAATAAGTCCAATTACAGGCCTCAGAGCGGATACGTATAGGTAATGCACTCCAGTAGCAGCTGTTTGAAATATGGCTCACATCCCAAATTTATATCACACATTAGGGAATTGAGTTTGGGTTAATACCCTAATGCACCTGTAAGCTGGTGCCAATTGTGTTCAGGGCCACTGATTACTGACACATGGGTTTGTCTTAACACTGTGGGTTGATTTTTTTGGCGGTCGATGAGACCTGATAAGTCAGACAGAGGTCAATGTTCATCATTTGTGCAGTGTTCATGTTTCTGACCACAAACGAATCCTGGACCAAGATAATAAACGTTAACATTATAGCTGTAAATCACAGTTTTATCTCATGTATTTTTGTATCATAGCTTTTATAAACCAAGGCTTTTCTCCTCAAGCACTAAAGTTGAAGAAAAAACAAAAAAGGAAATTCTTCCAAGTTAAAAGAAGCCTTTTAAAGCAGTTAAATATCACGTCCTGTGTCCATTATCTGGTGGGAAATAGCACAGGAAATGGCAACATAAATCTAGATTAAGCTTCTGTTCTCCAAGACATGTATTTGAATGTTCACTGGCCACTTTATTAGGTACACACCTTTAACTGCACATTAAAAATCACACACGACAGAAACTCAGGGCATTCATGCGTGTGGACATGGTCAAAACGATCTGCTGAAGTTAAAACCAGGCATCAGGACTTGGAAGAAAGAACATTTAAATAGCTTTGAACGTGACGTGAATGTTCATCAACTTTCTGAGTATTTCAGAAAGTTGATCTAATGGGATTTTCACACAAAACCATCTCTAGGATTTACAAAGAATGGTCTAAAAAGGAGAATATATGCAGTGAGCAGCAGTTTTTTGGGTGAACATGCTTTGTTGATGCCAGAGGTCAGAGAATGGCCTGTTCAGTAGAGGCAACACTAACTCAAATAACCCCTGGTTCCAACAGACGAATGAAATAAAGCTTCATTGAACACACAACACGTCAAACCTTAAGCAGATAGACTCGAGCAGCAGCGTATCCACCCACTGGACACCCAGGACTACGGCCAGTAAGTGGTCGTCTGGACCTGATACATGTTCCAAAACCAAATGCAGGGTTTCATGTTTTTTTAATTTTCCAGGAGGCACCAGTTTGGAGGAAACATCCAAACTCAACATGTCCTTCCCTGAGAGAAATGTAAGAGGGCAGGACATCAAACCAAAATGATGGACTTCCTGTTACATTTGGGTTAAAGGATGCTTTTCGACAATCTAGCCCTAATACAAGTACCAATTTAGTCTCAGTGAAACCTAATGGGGGGGGGTCATTCTTACAGAATCAATAAGGCCGTCTCACATGTTAAAACTCATGTCATTGCCTACGCGACAGTCACTGAAGCAGCAAACACACAGCAGACAGACTGTATTGGTGATGGATGTTTATTTAAACTAAAACAAAAAGCTTCCTGGATCACAAAGACAAGAATACAGCAGATTTAGTGGCATCGCTGCACACGCAGGAAAAGACCAGACGTCAACAGTGAGTGACTTTCACTTATTACATGTCAGTTAAATACAATAATACAGTCATAGGTTATAGAAAAGTAAAACTCTTCTTTTCTGAAAACAATCTAAAAACACAGACATCAGTAGATAAGGCTGAGAGTGATACAGTAGGTCCTTACACAAAGTTACCAACTTTGGTCTCAGTGGATACATCCCTTGTATAAAAAGAAGGCAGTAGAAATCAAAACAGAGGTGCTTTCTTAATGGCACTGCAAGTCACTTCATTATCATTAACCTTTACACGTTAAGAGTTAAATTACTGGCACGAAAGGTACAATATGTGACATACAAAATGTTGATTGTAAAATCACCTGAAAATAAGAACTGTTGTGTATCTTTTACCAGAGTTATCAACTGTTTTCAACCACAGAGGGAGCAGGTCCTCCTCCTCCCCTTGTTGGTGATTTTTACTAATTTAGAGGTATTTTTGAAAGGGGAGGGTGAATCAAGGGGTATTAATTGTATTGGACTCTTCAACATCAGCCAGTGTTTCCCACAGAGTTGACTCGTATAGAAACAGACAGCGCATCCCTGTTACCATGGTAACTAACTATCACTTCTGCCTCTGAGTGTGTCCAATAAGTTATCAATTATAAATACATTTTTCACTGTGCGAGAAACGTCAGTAGCTCTGCTTCACACACAAAGAGAAACTGAACAGAAACAACATGAGCAGTTTCATAAACAAATGGGATCAACGGGAAACACTGCTCACCACTAGGTGCCACTAAATCCTACACACTGCAGCATTCATTCGTTTTTAAAAACCACGTTAAAACCTATCTTAATGTACCTTAAAAACTAGTACCTCCCCTGATTCTCTGGGTTGTCTACTTCCATGATACCAGCCTCCACAGGGACTTCTGGTCCCATTGTCCCAGATCCTTTTGCTTGTTCATAGTTCAGCGTCCTTTAACAAATACTGTTACTGTAGACAGAGTTGTCTAATGCCTGCAACGGACCAGCTCCCAGCGCAAACTCCATGTGAGCAAACAAACATATGCACATGTTACATATTGTACCTTTAAACTACTGAGAAAGGCACAAACCTGCGTACCTTCAGTCTTACAGGGTTTATGATGTGGTATGAAAAAATAAAGGAAGGTCCGCACAACCTGTGAGCATCCAAAGAATTGATTAAACAAAGTAGTGATGTTTCGGGCCGAGGCCCTTCATCAGACTGAATGCCAAGAATGTGCAAAACAGTAATAAAAGCATAATGTGGCTATTTTGAAGAATCTAAACTATAAAACATGCTTTGAGTTATGTTGCACTTTTTTTTAACTACATCATTCTATATGTGTTCATTCATAGTTTTGATGCCTTCAGTGAGAATCTACAATGAAAAAAATCATGAAAATAAAGAAAAATAGGACAAGTGGCCCTGTAGCTTAGCAGCCAAATTAAAAGCTTTGGGAAATGTATCCAGATGGCATTTATTCTCCCCCAGTTCTGTGTATTTATTCTATTACAGAAACAGTCCATGTTTTGCTCATATTCCAATCAGATCTGTAAAAAATTCCAATTCCAACTTGATATTACTGATACTGATTTATTGGATCAATCCACTTCCTATCTGTTATAATGGGAACATTTTTCAAAGTGGCACCAAATCCAGAATCAGATCCGGATCCAAATAATTTCACTAACTTTTGCTGACATCATCATACAGAAGCTGTATACCAAGTTTGAAGTCAAGCAGAATTGTAGTTTCGGAGAAGACGACGACTGAAATTTTTGTAACGGACAACAGACGACAACAGACGCCACATGACGACAATAGCTTACAGCCTGTCGGCCCGTAAGCTAAAAACCAGGCGAGTCCAAACTTTGGACTGGCAGTGTAGTTAAAAAAAGTGTAACGTAACTCAAAGCATGTTTTATATTTTAGATTCTTTTAAATAGCCACATTTTGCTTTTATCACCATTTTGCACATTCTTGGCATTCTCTCGATGAGCTTCATGAGGTAGTTGATGACAAAATAAAGGAAGGTCGGCACAACCTGTGAGCTCCCAAAGAACTGACTGACCAGCGTGATTCATCAGACGGAGGTGACGAAGGGCCTCGGCCCGAAATATCACTACTTTGTTTAATAAATTCTTTGGGAACTCACAGGTTGTGCGGACCTTCCTTTGTTTTTTCATCAATCTTTTTGGGATCCTGCACACCTCATTTTTTGGATGCGCATGTCGATCACCTCTCTAAGATGTGGTATGAACATGATCAAGCACTGATATGCTGCCATAATGGCGCATTAGGTAATTAGGGCAAAAGCTAATAAGAAAGCACCTCAAAGAAATACAGAAAAAAAAATCATTTATAAAATATAAAACTAACAGTTCTGTAGTTGCAAGGCCACTATTACACAAACATATTTAAAATGCATGACTGGCTGGGTAACATGGAGAGGAAAAGCTGCTGCAGGTGAAGGAGGCCCAGAGGTGGCCTTAATAAACCAATCTGCTGAAAAATCAGGAAAGACGCAGCATCCACTTTCTGCAAAGTGCCTGTTTTAGTCCACTGATCTTTACGCCAATCTCAGGTGTAGCACCTGGTTGGAGAACATCAATGTACATCAAGGCATACCAGAGTAGAATAAAACTACAAGTCCCACAGAGGCTGTCCTGCACTCATTTACACAATTCCCATCAGTTTTGTCTCTCAGAGGCTTTTTCCTCACAGAGCTGTGATCTTAAAGATGTCACCGAGACTGCAATTTGAATGCCTAATTACTTTGAGAACCCTCGCAGTGTTTTTCCACCCTTTGTTTACCAAAATGAGATCCTCAGATGGTACATTTGATCCCTTGCCAACTATGCCTCCCCCATGTGCAAGACAAAGAAAAGAACCTATGGGCTATTTGAGTATGACATGTGATGAAGATGAAGTTACCTCCTTCACCCACACTCTTCTTATTTTACATCTTAGTACGGCTCTGCCTTTAGACTTCGATACAGGCAGCATGTAAACACCATGCCTATGACCTGGACGATGAACAGAGGAAAGACAATGTTATTATAGCAAAAGTGTATGTCTCTAATTAAGAAGCAAAAAGGGTCAAGAAAAGCTCACCTGTACACATGCAATCCCAACACCCACTGCTCCAATGATTTTCAGATGGTCCAGTATGAAGTTCTCCAGTTTAGTGATACAGCCACCCTGCGGGAAAGGAAGTACAATGTGAAAAATACTCTACTTCCTTTATTTCTTGAATATTACTGTGAGTGCTTTTGCAGTGATAAGGCTCATTTCTGCTCCTTTTTTTTGTATTGTAAAGGCAGATTTCCGCTGCCCACATTCTTCTGTATGTCTGTTTGCATCCACTGATGGACAGCTTTGAGTGAAAAGTATTTGCTAATTCTCATTCAACAAACATGAAGGTGGAGGTTTAAGGAGCGTAAGTGGAGGTAATGTTCTACATGATGGTCTGTCTGTGACACAATGAAGAAACCAAACTAATAAACCTTACAGTGTCTCAACTATTGGCAACTCAACTATTAACACCGTGATTTATGTTGGTGCTGACCCATTTCATCCATAAACTTTAACATAAGCAGAAGTACAGAAGACATAAAAGCACAGCACAGACGGGGTTTCACCCATATCTGTATTTGATATGGAGCCCTTCGGTTCATCTCTGGTCTATACCACTGTACCTGTAGTTGTTATATGCATAGATCTGAAGGTTAGAATGAAAGGTACAGCAGAGATGACGCATGATGGCTAAAAAATTTAACTACACAATGAGGTTATGATGTTGATTGGAAATACAAACATGACTGTTGTGGAAGTGAGGACAACTGTGAATGAGGAGAACATGTCTGACACTACTGAAACAAACTGTCTTCTATGAAGTTACACAAAAAACATGACAAATCAGTTATTTTTTCAGATTACAGAGAAATAAGGTTACCAGATGTAACCATAGTGACATACATAAACACCTGTGTGTTCAGCTGACAATGAACACAATGGTTGTGGTGAAGAAAACAGGCAAAACAAGGCTGATGATGATGATGATGATGATAGGCCAAACTGTCCACTGTGTGTGTGTGTGTGTGTGTGTGTGTGTGTGTGTGTGTGTGTGTGTAATATTGAGAATTTCTTCCCTGCTACTTTAATTGAGGTTTTGCACATACGTTACATGATCACGTGGTTTTCTGTTTACAACGCCATATTGGTTGGCAAGCTTTCCTTGGATCGTACAATTGCCCATTGTTGGTGATATTTATCTCTCTCCTGTGTAGGATCTACAATAATGTAAAGCTTTAAACAGTGTGACCATGGTAACCACATGTGTTGCGGTTGGTTGCAATAGATGAGTTTCATGTGACGTATGCATACATTAAGTCTTGGAGGAGGAAGTCACGCCGAATTTGAGCATGTTAAACGATGGACCTGCTGAACTCCTGTGTGCCGTTTCTTCCTTAGCTTTCACCAATTATAAGTTCAGCAAACAGACCGCTGGGTTCCACTGGTGGCAGCGGTGGTTCTGTTCTGCCCACCGCTGTTTAGAGTTATTACCGTGGTTAGCGTAGCTTCTCAGTATAGTTAGCCTGCGTGCCTGTTGCACTTAGCGGCGTGGAAAAAAAGAATTGTCATCATGTGGTATGGTGATGCAGACCCCTTTAAACCTACCAGGAGGACTTCCCCTGGACTATCACCTATACAGAGTGATTGTGGATCTACCTGCTCCCTTTGAGTTTCCTCAGCTGGGTGAGGCAGATGGAAGTGGGCGGAGCTACAGCGGGCAACAGCGCTGAGTTCAGCTGGAGCTGGTGACAGTACTGCCCACCCGTCTGTGACAGTCTGCTGTTCTACTATGGGACAGTCTTCCCTATGCGGTCGAGTCAAATTATGCGGCCGTGAAAGAGAAGATGGGATGGGCTTTTGGACACAGACAGTTAATGGAGCGTTTCAGAGCTAATATATTGGCTCGTTCACCAGTTCCAGGGCACAGCCTGGAGGTGTACGGCTGATGTGAGCTGGCTGGAGCTGGGAACACTGGTTTTACCTCCCAGTCACTGTTGTTAGTAAACACTGAAACTCATCTATGGTGCCTTTATCACAAGCAGACATACTCGCAAATAACAAAACACGCAAACATGAGTCCAAAGAAAAACATGATATAAAACAACAGTTCTGACTTTCTGGATCCAGATAGTGTGCCTACCAATATGGCGGTGTAAACAACAATCACATGACCAGTGACGTCAGCTGCAAGTCCTCAATACTTACATGGAACAACTTCAATACACAATTTCCTCTGGGATAAATAAAATATTGTGAATCTGAATAGAATGTGAATCACTGATATGAAACGTCCTGCATCCAGTGAATGACATTGTTAAATTGGTCCCAAATGTCGCTGAGCTGCTGAACTTCCACTGCAAACAAATGCAGTGCGTTCATCGTGGATATGATTCTTTGTATTTCCAACAGTGGAAGGGGCCCTCCGTGCTCTCACCTCAACCTTGTAGATGTTGGAGGGGTGGCTCCTGGTGCCACACCGGTCGGTGGGGGTCTTACAGCAGCTGTCTGGGACCTCCCTCCCCTCCCCATCTCTGGAGCGAATCCAGACGCTCTCGGCCCAGTCGGATGAACTGTTGCTCCCACAGCACTTGAACTGACAGGAGGGAAAGGAAATACTTTTGACTACTTGATACTGAATACATTTTAATGGTAAGATATACTAACAGTAATTCTATTGAAGTGTTTTATGCCAGGGTTGTGTGATATGACAATATATATTGTGCAACAACATAAAAATATTAATTGTTGTGTCTTTTGCTTTTCATCACATTGTGTCACAAGTCACACATCTTTACAGGCAGATTTTTCACCATTCAAACACTAGGGCTCACTCCCAATTCACCCCTTAGCCCCTCCCCCTTGCCCCTTGTCCGTGGCACTAGCCCTTGAAATGGAGCTGCAAGGGATAGGGGTTGAAACATTCCCCCATGAAATGGGACAACCCTTCGCAACCTGCTATATCATCAGCTGTCAACGATGCCGCTATTAACAGATGCGACAACTTTGTTTCTGAAAGTATTCCCCATGCTGTCAGTAGGTGTAACCGTCTCTGTTCCATGGGCTTTGGTCGTCTTTTTATGGCTATCAACTATAAACTGTAGAAATGTGATCTATAACAGATTCAAACGGCATTAAACGGTCGATCAAATGATGAAGTTGTTTACGAAGAAAATACATACTTTTGTGTGTTTCTTCCATCACACTGCTGCACTTTTTTGCTGTGTTTACCTCCATCTTGCCAATGATTCAAATAGAATTATGGGAAATTTCTCCTACCCCTCTGTTCGTAGTGTGATCCTGAAATATCTCCGTTTTGAGGACTATACAGCCCTCCCCCTTAGCCCTTCCCCTCCGACTAATTGAGAATCGGGACAACACTACCCCTTCACGTGTACGCGCAAAATGGAGGGGGGGGGGCCAAGGGGTGAACTGGGATTCAGCCTCGGACTGGAGAAAATAAAAAATACTGATACTTTACATAAGATATAGGACACAACCTCCAATCTGGTGTAATTGGCTTCTGTGGCTCCTATCTACTTGTGTTTTAACTGAAGACATCTCAACAGGAAACAACGGTTCACTACTCTCCCTCTCTTGCTAATTGGTGTGCAAAGTCACACACCCAGCGTCTGTTTTGGTGAGTAAATCTCATTACCACCACACTGGACTGCAAATGTTTGTACTGAAACAGTCATCAGTGGAATGAGAAAGTATTCCAAGTCTCTGCTGCATTTTTGGTCTCATTTACCAGTGCACTGCTTCTGTTCCTACAGCTGCTTCTTCTGCTTTTTGTGTTTGACACTGAGGGTCTTCACAGCAGTGTTGGAATCCAGACTGAATCATAACCGAGACACTGAGGGGGGCTTTGAGAGGACCACAGCCAAGGCAGCTTCAAGGTTCAAGGTTACTTTATTTGTACCCGTGGGTAGATTTGTTTTGCAGACGAGGTGATCGCTTTTGGCATTACAGCAAGACATACACTGAACCTGTTAGGCAGGTACTTGATCGAGCTTCCAGACGGGACAAAAAGACAGGACAAAAAGTGCTCAGTGTTCCACCATTCATCAGTATAGCAGCATGGATAAGTAAAAGAATAAAATAAACAAATAAGATCAAATAAATAAAAACAAGATGCAATAAAACACAATAAAAACCCAGAGAAGATAAAAACAGTCTGGGATAAAAACCAGGAAAAGAACATAAAATTTAAAAATTTGATGTCACAATAATAATAAATAGGCAGCTTCATTCTGTTCATACTGTTTAAACCACAGAAAATACAAAAAACAAACAAACAAACGAAATAAAAAAAAACAAAAAAAACAACCTAAAACCACCACAAACCCTGAGCAGCAGGACAGACCTGGACCAGGGCTGTACTCCTGCACTACATAGACATAATGTATTAACTAATACTGCACATAAAACAAGACAGAGTTAGTTTCCTCTATTTTAACTGGTTGTAAGTTTGATTCCTATATTGCCCACACCTGTTCCCTGCCACAGGTGGGTCTGAATACAGTTTACACGCGTATCACATGCTTCAAATGCAATTATTTCTCACAATTTTGACAGGGTGCCAATAACTTTGTCCTGTCCATTTTTTAAGGTCTGTGTGAAATTTGATCAAGTTGGACTTGTCTTCTCTGATTTTTTGTGTTGTTCCAATCCAAACAAAAGAAATAAACACATTACCAAAACATTTGCAATTGCATAAAAAATTTGGGAGAAGTATTGTGTTTTCTGACAGAATAGCAAGGGTACCAATATTTTTGGCCTGTATTTTCTGTTTACATATTTATTTACTGTAGAATATCTTCAACTGCATGTACATTTGTTCAATATGATACTTGCTTGGTCAATGTAAACATATGTTTCCATGCCAATAAAGCCATCACATCACAAACATGTATCAGCGTTTCTGTTCAGAGGTATTTTTTGGCCTTATCTTTTAAAGACTTATCAGTGAAAAGCCTCATTTGGCTGTTAGAGATTCAAGCTGAAATTGTCCCATGTTTTCATTCAGTATCTGATATAAAAGTATTTACCTTTGTTCTGTATTCATCTCATTTTCTTACAATTTTAACACCTCTACTGTTAAAGATTCGTATATGTTTGGTTTGAATATTTGTGATCACATTCATATTTTAGGTCTTTATTAATTTTGTTTACAACTATACATGGGCACTTAATGGATTTTACAAACGATTACTTTACATTATTGCATGCGTAGTGAAATTTGTTCTGATTCAAATGGTAAAAATGTAAAATGTAACAGACCTTTATATGTGCTAAACTCAATCCTACAGCGTTATTTTGGTGAGGCTGCGTCGAACTACTTAATGACTTTACAGAAGATGGACTGATGTTAATCTGTGTGTATATACTGTAAATTCTCTGGTCATAGGCCCTGGTTTTATTTGCACATTTCAAGTAGGGTTTACTACATAAAACACACATAAAATAACCTTATTTGTGTATAAAATGCAGCAAGTCTAAAAACATTATTGTAAAGATCCAAAGAGGAACTTTAGAATAATAGAGACATAAAAGAGAGGTACAGATAAGACAGGTCAGTATTGAAAACTGGACACGAGGTTTTTATCTGAAGCTGGTATTTACACACACAGAGAGAGAGAGAGAGAGAGAGAGAGAGGAGAGAGAGAGAGAGAGAGAGAGAGGAGAGAGGAGAGAGAGAGAGAGAGAGAGAGAGAGAGACAGAGAGAGAGAGAGAGGACAGAGAGAGAGAGAGAGAGAGAGAGAGACTGTGAAAGACATGGACATACAGACAGAATGGATTCCTGCTGTGGGTTTGAGTCCATCATGCTGAGGTGAAGTCAGAGGGACTTGAATGGGATTTATTTTGTTTTTGACTCGTCCTCATCAGTAGAATCTCTAATCTGATGGATAATCGGTCACCAAAGTCTATCCAATGAATGAGCCACATGCACACACATGTGACTGATGTTTGGAAATCATGGTTCAGCCTGGATGGAACTAATGCAACGCCTTTTCCACTCTCAGGTCAAAGAAAAACGGATAGTGTGATTGATTAAAAGTGAATGATCTGAATGTGCTGAAAAGTAAGACAATGAGCCTTCAATCTGTGAAATAACTGTTTTCATTTCTCATTTCGACCTGGAAGTGCCTTACCTCCTGCTGCAGTTTGTCCACAGCTCTGGTGATGTGTTCAAATGAACTCTGCCGATACTTCTGGGTCATCGTCTCCCTCAAGTTCTGCTTCAGCTCTTCATTCAACTACTCAGACACAGAGACAGATACAAGGTGAATATAAAAACTCCAAAGTCAGCAAAGAACATGACCATTCATGATATAAGAGCTGGAGTTATTAGGTGTTTGTTTCTTTTTTTTGCTTGTGATGAGAATGGTAACAGAAGTTTTAATCGCTCTCTTGACAATACATGTCATGGACAGCAGTTATAGCAGCAGGAGAGCAGATGAGGATGAAGGCACAGGAAGTCAGTGCTGTTTTTTTTTTTTTTTATTCTCTAGACCAGTGGCAGACAACGCTCACTGTTGGAAGAACAGGAGGTCTGGGGGGCTCAGTTTCTATGGCAACAAGCCAGCTGGGAAAGCACTGTAAATCAAAGCGTGAAGGAGATATCAAGGGAATGAATGATGGAGAAAAAAGAACAGAAAGGAGGAGGATGTAAAGACAGAAGGTAAAGGCAAAGAATGGCGATGAGGTTGGATGGAGGGTTTGGCGTTTCACCCGACCTGTTGAACACCGAAAAACAACAGTAGACAATGATTATAGATTTTAAGGGAGAAAAATGAGCAGGTGAGGACGTAGAAACTAATAAGAGTCCACTAGTGCACTGACATTAATCATGTAGGAAAAATTCAGTCCGCACAGATTCAAAGTTGGAATCTAGAGGCAAGACAACGAACAGTAGCTCCAACTGCATCTGCAGCTTTCGATGTTGTTGTGTCTATATGCACCCTCTGCAGTCAAGGATGGGAATATAAAAGAAACTGAATCTAAATGTACTGGGTCAGAACAACTGTAAAACCATGTGTGTTTCAACAGCAGGAGTTAAACCAGTGTTTTTCAACCTTGGGGTCGGGACCCCACGTGGGGTCGCCTGGAATTTCGAGTAATTGATAAAAAAAAAAAAACACTTACTAATAAAAAATATATGGTGAGTTGAGAGATAATCACAATCCATAACAGACAAACTGTGAGTCTGAAACTGCAGCACTGTGGTTCTGTTTATCTTTCAAATGTTCATTGTGGTCAGTTTCAGATGCTAAAGCTCTTTCATAATTCATAGTTTCAGTTCTTGTTTGTTCAGTATTAATTGTCCTCCTTGTAAATCCAAGTTGGACTGACTGTACAGATCCTGACCAAGGAAAATCAAATTCTCCCTTCGTGCAGTAATCTACACCTGGATTTACTGCCTCCATCCACAATAATATACATTATATAGACTAAATGTCCTCTAAAATGAATGTTTATTTGCAACATAGTATAGCAAACTATTACATGATCCAAAACAAATTAATTTTAGCAAAAAAAATGTCTCTGTTTTGAATGTCTGAGGTCACCAGAAATTTGTGATATTAAAATGGGGTCACAAGCCAAAAAAGGTTGGGAACCAGTGGGTTAAACTATGGAACAGTCAAACAGATGAAATAAAGCCAAGTAAAAACATAAATCATTTTAAAGGAATATATAAAAAGCCCCAAACATTTTAATAAATATCAGGATAAGGAAAAGCAGTTCAATCCAGGACGGTAATGGCAGTGTTGTTGTATTGTTTTATGCTGTTTTGTTCTTTCATTAAAATATTGAATTTATACTTTTTTTATTCAGTTATATAATAATCTTCTTAATTTCACTGCCGCTAAGCTTTGGGTCCGCTGTTGTGTTTCACACAGACACATATTGTGACGCACATGATGCCAGGATCAACACAAACATGCACGTTAGATTCATTTTCAGTTGTTCGTAAGTTGGATCCAAATGTGTTGAAGACTTCAGAGCACATATTGTTTGTAGATATCATTTGACTTTTCTGTTGTTGTTTGTCTATAGATATATTTATATGTACTATTATACTGTTGCTGTTGTTCTTGTTATTTGTATATACATATTTGTTTTTATATATCCTTTTACTTTTATACTTTTTGTGGTTGTTGTTTCAGCTGGTTCTGAAATAAAGGACAAGTGGTTTGTCATTTTCAGACATGTCCGTTTCACATTTTTACAATTTTTTGCCATTTCAAATGATCCTTTAATCGAATCGAAGAAAATAATCGATAGATTAATCGATTACAAAAGTAATCGATAGCTTCAGCTCTACAGAGAACGGTATCTTTTTATCACTTAACAGAGCTCTTATTATGTAAACTTTGTCTTCCTCTCACACTTAAGTTTATACAAACAGGAGTGTCACTGACACAGACAATAATGATCATGATCTAGATCAAAGTGTTGAAAATAGCCAGATTATGTGGTTGAATGGATTAAATTAAATATGTAGATGTACATCAAGTCATCATGGTGCTTAACTGGCAGCATATCACATGATCGCCAGCAGAAATGTATCCATATTATTTTTAATCAGCCTGCATTTGAGGTCTGGCTTTTAATTGTTTGTGTCCACCTTGACCTCAGCTATAATTAAAAACCTAACTTGAAATTGACTTTACTTTTGTTTCAGGAAATATGCTTTATTTGGAAATTATAGCTTAAAAGTTTTGAGTTTCATTCTCAACTATGGCCATCTTGCTCGTAGCTGCAGTCACTCTGGGGGGTTATTTAACCTGCAGTGGAAATCCAACGGTGTCAAAAGCAAGACAAGTTCTGTAAAGTCGAGCTGAGTTGAGCCGATACTGTTGGTGAAAAAAAGGCTGTAAAGTCTGCTTTGTGCTGGAAGCCGGTCATTTACTGATGTTTGCTACCTCCATTTCTAAGGCAACAAATATCTGAGCAACCCAATCTTGATTTCAGTGATTTTAATTCATTTTGGCCCTTTAATTAATACACGTGTAAGAATTAAAGCAATTACAAGAATTGGTTAAATTACAGTAAATCCCATTGCCAGTAGTAGCGCAGTGTTTTTGCTGTAAGATTCAACATTATTGGGGGCAGGTTGACAAATGGTCTGAGAATGACTAAAGAGTCTCCCCTTGTGGTTCATCAGCAGTTTGCACCAAAGAGAAAGTTAAGATTTGTAAGTGAACTACAGGCATTTTCTGCATCTGCAACTGTATTTTCAAGGCACTGATATTTTAAAAATAGCATCTACAGTCTTATTACCAGAGAAAAAGAGGAATATAAAGAGGGCATAAAAACTGGAAGAGCTGAGGAGGGCTTTAATTTTATGATAGAATCCTTTAAAGTGAGCAAAAAAAGACGAGACGGCCGTAGAGCTCAGCGCCGGCTCCTGTTCAGAGGAGTTGTGTATTATGAATGAGGCAGTTATAATGATAGCAGTGCACCTCGATGCTGAGAAAAGGCCTAACACAGGAAGTCAGGATGGGACTGTCAAATTAATATTACACAAAGAAAAAAACTCTCATTTGCGACTGCAGGCTCTGCCGTGCTCAGATGTGCAGTGAAGTAAGGCTGTCAGATATTTAGTTTAAAGCAGAACTGTGTGCATGAAGTGGAGCATCATGGAAGATACGCACCATCATATTTAGTCCTTAACTCGTGTCAGTTGGAGTCTTTATTTAAAATAAAATAAGGCAGGAATCTCCTCACTTAGGAAATTGTACTGAAAAAAATAAATAAAATGCTTTTAAGTGACAGACAGTGCATCCAGCCTTGTTATGTGCGACACTGCAGACATTTTTCATTCCATTTGGACTAAATGTACCACGAGTAATAGGGTCAGTCTGATATTTATATTTTTAATGGTCCATCTTACATTTCCTCCCTGCCTCCTCATTTGTCATGCTGGTTTTGTTGTGTTTAAAGTCACTGAGCTGAATGTGCCACGTGGGAACTGATGCACTTGTCTGTGTTTTATCACAGTGATTCCCACTATGTGTGAGGAAACAAAACAGCACATTAGTTTAACAGGCACTGACATGAGGTTTTCCTTTCATGTAATATTCAGATTTTCTGCCTCCACCCTAAGGCAGCTGTATACTCTCAAAGTTTTACAACAGTTATGTTTTCTCTAAAACATAGGCGTCAAACATATGGCCCTAGGGCCAAAACCGGCCCACCTAGGGGTCCGATCCATTCCATGGGATGACTTTGTGGAAAGCAAAAATTACGCCGAAGATATTAACAATCATTTCTGTTCAGGTTCCACATTCAGCCCAATTTGATGTCAAGTGGAGCAGACCAGGAAAATACTGTCATAATAATCTATAAATAATGATGATTCCAAATTCTTCTTTTAGTGTTTTAGTGTAAAATTACATGAAAATGTTTACATTTCTAATTATCCTTTAAAAAAATTTGAATAACCTGAAAAAATATGAACCTGAAATGTCTTAAGATAATTCAGTGTAATTTTACCAATATTCCGCCTGTTACTAATTGTTTTGTGTATTTGTAGATCCACCATAATCTGTAAATTGTAATGCATTTAAGTAAATAATAAACTGTGGCAGAATGTTGTTAAAATTGCATGTATTTTTCTTAATAAATTCCAATTTTTTATGGTTGTTCATGTTTCTCCAATTATTTTAATTGATCGTTTGTAGATGTGGGCCTAAATGTTTTCATAATGTAATTTTACTTTTTTCACTCTAAAACATATAGAAAAGTTTGGAGTTATCATTATCTTATTATTTTACTGGTCCAGCCCACTTCAGATCATTTTGGGAGGATGTGGCCCTTGACTTAAAATGAGTTTGACACCCCTGCTCTAAAAGAAAGACCCACACTTTTACAGGCCATAATAGTCTGTCTCCCTGTGTTAATTGCCTTTTTTCTCACCTTCCATACTACTTCCTGCAGTGAAAGGTTGTCAAAATACTTCAGAGGGTGTAAAACTGTTCTATACTGCACTACACTACTTTATACAGACACTGTTTGCAAAAAAACCACTGATCACTGAACCCAAAAGATGGTCTAAGTACAAGACAGAGACAATAAAACAGAACACCAAAAGGCACCATTTCAACACAAAACTGATCAGCAGAAAAATATGACATGGTTTTACAGTTATGCTCCTGAAAAAAAATGATGACAGACATACTGACTGTTGTACACACTCCCCACATTAGATGAAATTAAAAAAAAGAAAATAACAGTTTAACATGCTACATCTTTTCTACAAAGGTGGAAGTAAATGGCTGTCTTTAGACTGGTCATTATTGGGTTTGTAAAGTGTTTGCACAGGTGCAGGTGTGGCTAAAGTCAGGTGACCTAAGTGTGTCTCACAAGAAACTAGCGATGGGTCATGATTTTAGTTCATGTGACTCTCCCTCTTGTCTTGAATAGTCTAGTTTGTCCTGTTTTAGTGGTGCCTGGAAGCAGAGACCATCAAACACATGAGATATGAGAACATGTTGTATTGGTGATAAAGGAACGAGCTCGATCATAAGCGTTTTAGCTGATGCTTGTTTATATTCCTGAAGTAGCGTGGAGTCATTTTCACCAGGTTTCAAAGTTGTTTTAAGCAAGACACATACGTATTCAGGACTGCAGGGATAATGTAAAGCAGAAGATAAACCTGCGACTGTCACAGGTAACAAAGTTTCATCTTGTTTTCTCCATTACTGTCACGTAGACTTCAGTCAGTCACTGTTCAATGTCAGCTGTTACATCTGTTTTATTCTCCAGCTCTGTGTTCCCACATCTACTGTTCGAATCCAGCTAAGTTTACAAACACTGTTGGTGTGTCTGTTGTCAGACAGGTGAACGAGTCTGAACAAGTCACTTAATTGTGGCATACAATGAATGAATGTTATCCAGCAGCCACTTTTAAGCCATGATAAAAACCTTAATATTACCAAGAATTATCTGAGACAACAGCAGATGGTAATGACCCCTATAATATTTAAATAATCATCAGCTACTTAGCAGTGATAATTCCATAGTATTTTTACTGGCAGGAAAACATGGTGGCCAGGTGGACACCACTCTGTCAAAGTGACATGTTTTAAAAATTCCTGGAGGACAGGATTTAATTGACTGATCATGTAGATGTTCATAAAAGCTCAGAGTAAATTCAAAGATTATTATATTAAATTTAAAAGAAAAAAGTGACTTTTTCCACTAAATATTCAATCAACTGAATATGAATGTGTTTTCACGTTCACGTCAGAGCCTCTGAACGTCCAAATGGGTCATATCTGATGACCATGAAAAGATGACAAACTGCATTTTACATCAATGTATTGACAGGATTAGTGGTTTAACAAGTACCAAACATTTTAGATCAGCAGATGCTTTTGGTCAGCGGTGGATGCTTGGGACTTTACGGGTAAATAGTGTATTTCTTAAATTGAGAAAACTAACTGGAAAAATGTCTTAAAACGTGTATGTCAGAAGACAAATTCAGGACACATGAAATTTTTGATAACATAACTCCTTTAAGATGATATTTTATTTGGATTTATAAAATTTTATTCTGTAGGCAGCAATTCAAAACCTATGTAACCTACCTCATACATCAAGGGTTAGAACTGAAAAACATACCTGAAAAATCACATTTTTTCTTAAGATGTATTACCTGCTGGTAGTAGATATAAGCCAAGACACCGGCCAGGATCTCCAACAGGAAGATGCAGAGCAGCAGGACAAAGTACTGCAGACACAGAGAGAGAGAAAATACAGTTAGAGTGGATTAGAATGTGATGAAGACTAAGGCGGATTCAGAATCCGATCTGTTTGGTTCAATCACACAAGCAGCGCTGACCATTATTTGAACACATCAAAACAGAATGACCAAGGTTCAGAGACTGTCCATCATAAGAATGACATATTTGTTTCAGCTCTGCAGTAGTGGTCAGAAGTTTTAGGACACCTTTCTCTAAAAGTACAGACCTACCTCTGAGTGTTTTACATACATACATACATACATATACATATATATACATATATATATATGTATACATATATATACACACATACATATATATATATATATATATATATATATATATATATATATATATATATATATATATATATATATATATATATATATATATATATATATATATACACACACACACACACACACACACACACACAGGGTGGGGAAGCAAAATTTACAATATTTTGAGGCAGGGATTGAAAGACAGTGTATGACCAATTAGTTTATTGAAAGTCATGAGAATTTATTTGCCACAAGAAAATGTCCATAATAGAAAATGTTTTTATTCTATGTGTCCTCCTTCTTTCTCAATAACTGCCTTCACACACTTCCTGAAACTTGTACAAGTGTTCCTCAAATATTCGGGCGACAACTTCTCCCATTCTTCTTTAATAGTATCTTCCAGACTTTCTGGTAACAGTTTTGCTCATAGTCATTCTCTTCTTTCCATTATAAACAGTCTTTATGGACACTCCAACTATTTTTGAAATCTCCTTTGGTGTGACGAGTGCATTCAGCAAATCACACACTCTTTGACGTTTGCTTTCCTGATTACTCATATGGGCAAAAGTTTGTGAAAAGGTATGGATAATAGTGTTAGGTATGATTATGACATCAATATATGTTTGGTTTCAAAACAATTGACGTAGTGCCTGCTGAGAAAAAACAACTAAATGTTCATTGTAAATTTTGCTTCCCCACCCTGTGTGTGTGTGTAAATATATATATATATATACATATATGGTGAGTTGACAGAGACAATCCCAATCCATAATAGACATGACAAACTGTGAAGCTGAAACTGAAGCACTGTGGTTCTGTTTATCTGTCAAATGTTCATTGTGGTCAGTTTCAGATGCTGCAGCTCTTTCATAATTCATATTTTGAGTTATTGTTTGTTCAGTATTAATTGTCAGCCTTGTAAATCACAGCTGGACTGACTGTACATATCCTGACCAAGGAAAATAAAATGTTCAGTTTGTGCAGTAATCTACACCTGGCTTTTCTCCCTCTATCTAAATGTCTAAAATTAATGTTTTTTGCAACATAGAATAGCAAACTATTATATGATTTTAAAAAAAATAAATAATTTTAGCCCAACAAAAAAAAAGGCCCTATTTTGAATGTCTGGAGTCGCTAGAAATTTGTGATGTTGAAATGGGGTTAAGAGCCAAAAAAGGTTGGGAACCACTGGTGTAAATGATCAAGAGATCTTAAATTATCAGTCATTGAACAGAAAAACAAATACAACTGCGCCACCACGTACAGCCAGAAAAACCTCAAAGAGAAGATCTACAGTGGGGGTCTTCTACTGCCCGTCGAGCAGGTGTAACTTACAGCCGAGTAATTTACAAGCACACAAGTGTGGCCTCATGCAGTAATGACTCAGCTTTATTCAGGTGAAACTCTTCAGTTATCTGCTGTTTACTCCAACCGTTCCTCAAAACATTCCATCACTTCCCATGGTCCATCTGACACTCTGCGCCTTTAAGAGATTTACAGAGTTTATTGTTCTATCTGATTGGTGACCGGCCCCTGGGAGTTAGAGGGAAGGTCTGCTTTTCATGCCAAGTTTCCTCAGAATTAAAGACAAGAGGCGATATCATCGGCCCCAAAACCTTGACCTAAATTCCTCCGGCCTGCCTCTATCAGAGAAAGAAAAGCCGCCAAAGTGGACTTGGTCTTTGATTTGATAGCTCGGGCTGATTAGATCTGAGAGGCTGAATGCTAAGCAGACTCCTGAATGTTTTTTTGATGCTGTCTGTGCAGAAGAGTTTGGACAGAAGCGTGGCTCTGGACTGATAAACACCTATAATAAAGTAAGATTAAACCATTTACAGACAGCTGCGATAGCAGGGCTACACAAATGGAACCCCAAGACAAAAATCAATGTATGACAAACCCACACAGCTCGCCCATCATTTCAGTATCTCTTAAATGTTACCAAGCCTAATATGTATTATGCACTGATTCAAGTTGTACCTCAACAGATCATTTCAGCTGATATTCTGAAAGTTTCCACCACCCGTGATTTTATCTGCATCAGCAAACATGTTAGAAAATGTGCAATGATAAATGTAGATGTGCTGTCTGTTCTGTAATACTCTGTGTTGCACTCGACTTCATTTTTCATACACTGACCGTTTAGCTTCTTTAAATGGGAACGCTTAAACATTTATGAGTTTTGTCGTGAGTATGAGTTTGCCAAAAAACCAGTGTGGACTCCAAGTGACTGTTTCCGGCCAAGAAAAAGCACTGAATATAACTAAACTAAAAATTACAACTTTTCTGTCTTACATTTGCATTTTTGTAGTAATTATTCAAATATCATTTTCTGTGGCAATAATGCTTTAGAAGTGGTGGTGGGCATGGGGTCACTAGGAACAACCTGCTTCTAGTGTTTTAGATTTGACTAGGTTTTATTATCATTTTATTTTATGCAACATATAGTTATAGGTACACATGCAAATTCAATCCAAGTGTTTGACACTTATTTACATATATCCACAAGAAGTTCTCTTTTAGAAAGAAAGTTAGAGAAGAAAGACCTAATGCACATACTATACAAACAATAAAAACTACCATAAACTATTATACCACTATAAAATAGAAACATGGATGTGTCTGTCTATAAGGATGTATAAGCTGTGAGAACAATGTTGATTCTCCTTTAGCCACAACTTAATATCTTAGACCTGCAACTGGACTTTTGGTCAGTTACAGAATTTTGTTCTCTTACCATAAAAGTGTGATTGTTCAGATGAGGTTTATACCATTTCCACTTGTCATTAAAAGGATACCTGTGATTTTGTGTGTTTTCTAAATAATAGACACACTTACAGACTGCACTGGAGTCAGATTTAGCACCGTCTGTGTTGAGTTTACTGTCTTCTGTCCTGGATAGAACAGATGACAACTCATGAAGTGTGAAGATGAGTAACACATCATAAAACAAGTGTTCAGAGAACGCAAACCTCCGCCAAGCACCCCAAACGGTGTACATGAGTGGACTGACTATATCTTTTTAAATTCAACAGTTTCCAGGTTGTTCCATACAGCAGAAAAAGTTGAAGCTTGGTACCAGTCATGTGTCTGTCAAATTATATTAAATTCCAATCAATATTTGTTGAGTTCTAATTTTAAATGTGTGGTAAATGGGATTTTCAATGTTAAATGTAAATGTCCACAGAGTCCACATTCCACAGGAGATGTGGACAATTTTGTGCCAGATACAAGATATTGTTCTAAGCTACGGGTGGATCAAATTGGAGGCTAATCGGAGTCGTTTTGAATTTTTTTATGAATTTTGGAAAATTGCTCAATGATGAGAGATAGGAAAATTGTAGATTTGTGACTTTGCTGTGACCTTGAACTTTGGCCTACTTGGCCCAAAATGTAATGGGTTGGTCCCAGGGCCTAGGCCTATCTGTGGGTACAACTTGGTAAAGATGGTTGGAATAGTCTTCCTGTAAAGTTGCTGACAAACAAACAAGCAAACAAACAAACACGCAAACAAACAAACACACAAAGCAAAGTGATCACAATACCTCCTGGTGGAGGTAAAAACTGTTCTATATTAGAGGAACCCAGAAGATGTGCGCTAGCATTAGCGGGGGACAAACTTTGTTTTTTTCTTGATTTATGAATCATAACTTATTACTGTTAGAAAAATTAGGCTATTAGACTATATCCTGTAAATACCAGGTGTCCAGAGCATGAGTCATGGATGGGTTATGATGACATTTTGCAAGAATGCCCGGACATATCCACTCAGGATACGTCTACCAGTTCTTTGCTATCTGTTTGTTTTGTTCCAGTTTGGGACCAAAGCGTACTTGTTGTCCATCCAGTTTGGGACCAGAGCGGGCTGCTGCCCTTGAGGAGATCGGGCCATGGCGCAGGGTGAGGGAAGAGTACAAACGCGGTCACTGAACCCATGCATCACTGTGTTTTGAATACCTAAGCCAATGATGAACCTCATCAATGTCATAATATTTGTACACTTGGTCCAATGACTGTAATATTCATGTTCTTTCATAAGATATTGAACTTCCTGTTGTTAGTCAGTCAACTGCTGCATCTCACTGTAAATCTGAAATCTCTGCATCTGCTGTGGCCAAGATTTCTGGATCCAGTTTCTGCTGTTTACAACTGACCAGAAACAAAAGTTTGTTTGAGCATCATTGAGTAGTCATTTTATGGAGATTTACTGTATGTAAAACAAAGGTGATGTGGAAAGATTGTTTTAAATGGGGGTGAAATATTACAAAGCTAGCATTAGTGTAAAGGCCCATTGATGCTCAACTTAAAGCTGTGCATGATTTTCATCACTAATTTTTCCTAAAATTTGTAAAACCTCAGGGACAGCCTCCTTATATAGTCTTTCCATTAGTCTTTCCATGCTAACGCCTCTAAATCACTTCCCTCACAGTGAACATCTTTGAAGTGTACTCCATCACAAGTCTGTTTGTTTACATACCAAACTGAAACCAAACCGTCACACGAGCCTTTTCGGAATTCCATGCAGCAGCCATACTGTGGCTGCATGGAATTCCCATTCCCACAATGCACTTTGCAACAAAATTTCTGAAAAGGCCCGCATGACATATCGGTTTGGTATGTAAACAAACAGACGGCTTGTGATGGATTACACTTTGAACTCGTTCATAGTGAGGGAAGTGATTCAGGTGCATTGGCACAGAAAGACTTATCACTATGGATTAGTGATAAGGAGGTTATCACTCTGATTTTACAAATTTGAAGAAAAATTAGTGATGCACATGATATGCTGCTTTAAATATTCGTACAATATGGACGTATAGACGTATAGAAATACAGACATCTGCATTTCTGTCCGTCCTCTGCATTCATTACATCTGTATGTCTGTCCGTCCTCTGAGGGCTTGTGGGTGTGAACAGCAGCAGTGTTGAGATTTGTAGAGAATAATTTCCAGAAAAGGCAGAACTTTTTAAAAAGTGACTGTGTGAGTTGGTGAGAAAATACCGACATATTTACAACTAACATTCTCAGTATTCACAGTACTGGCAATCACATCGCCACATTTGTTATTATTAACTTTCTTCTTCTCTCAAATAAATGCTGTTATTTTTTTTGTGATGTTCGACATTTGAAATGGACATACACTACTGGCCAAAAGTTTTAAAACACCCCAATTTTTTCAGTTTTGTATTGAAATTCAAGCAGTTCCAGTCCAATGAACCGCTTGAAATGGTAGAAAGGTAAGTGGTGAACTGCCAGAGGTAAAAAAAAAAAAAAAAAGGTTAAACAAAACTGAAAAATAATGTACATTTCAGAATTATACAAAAAGGCGAACAAGAAATGGGTTAACAACTTAAAGCAGTTCTGCAGCAATGGAGGTTGATCAAGCCTGGAAAGTTGGTGCTACCAATTCCTCCAGGTGTCCCAACGTTTCTGAATTCTTTCCAACCCCCTGTGTCTGCAGAAAAGTAGTGTTCAACACACTGTAGTACCATATCGATGGAGCATTATTTGAACAGTATTGGACTGCAGAAAGTAGTGTGTTACTATAAAAATGGAAAAGAGGAAAAGGCAATTAACCACAGAAGAGAGACAGACCATCAGAAGACTGAAAAATGTAGCTCTGTCCTACAGAGAAATGTCCCAGAAAGTCCAGGTGTCAGGAAGTCCAGTTTCCTTCAACATCCAAAGGCACTCAGAAACTGGACTGGGAAATGCTGACAGGAAGAGGTCTGGAAGAACCAAAGACACAACAGAATCAGAAGACAAGTTTATGACAGTCAACAGCTGGAGTGAGAGGAGACTGACAGGACAACAGCTGAAAGCACAGCTCAACAGTGGTCGGAGTAGGAGAGTCTCAGTTTTAACTGTGAAGAGAAGACTTCCAGTTGCAGGTTTGATGGGTCGAGTTGCAGCAAGAAAGCCACTGCTGAGACTTCAGAATAAGAAAAAGAGGCTTGGCTGGGCCATGAAACAGCACCAGTGGACTACTGAAGACTGGAAGAAGGGCTTATGGACTGATCAAACCTGCAACTGGAAGTCTTCTCTTCACATTTCAAGTGGTTCATTGGACTTGAACTGCTTGAATTTCAGTACAAAACTGGAAAAATTGGAGTGTTCTAAAACTTTTGACCGGTAGTGTACCTGTTTACGTACATAAAAAAAGCATAAATTGGCTTTAAGAAGTATCGAAACACCATTTTAGTCTGCGTTTTCCTGCTGTGTTATAAAAGCAAGGTGTGACTTGAGATGTAAATGCAAACACCCATGTTTCAGATGTCATTAATAAGAGAACATATCCAGATAAAAGATATAAATAAGAAAGTGATGCTTTCATTTGATAGAAAATAAAAAGGATACACATCCAAGCAGAAGGCCTGTAGCTCTATTCGTATTCATGCACTTCTCCATTGATTTTAAAAGCACTCAAAAGTTGTCAAAGAAAATAAGATGAATGAATTGACTGCCTAACTTTTAATAGCAACTAGAAGCGACCATACAAGTACGTGGCCTTCATTCCCTTATACACACACACACACACACACACACACACACAGTCATTTGCAGACTGATCCCGTACAGACAGTGATGTGTACAGGCTGTGACACACAACCTGTTGTCGGCTGCTGAGAGTGTGAGCGGCTGAATTACTGACTGCAGTGACTCCAGAGGACTGCTCATGATTTCAGGCACACACTCTCGCACATTCACACTCATTTTACGTCTGACCTGGCATTCTTGTCCCGGGCGACTTAAGGGCACAGAGTAATTACTGCCAAAATGACTCTCAGCAGGTTTGTATCAACGGATCCCCCTTTTTTTTTTAAAGCCCTGCACCAGCTCCAGATTCACTGGGATGATGCAGAGAAGCTTCCTGAGATCACAAATGTTTGCACATGTTCACCTCCAACTCATCTTCTTAGTTGTAAGAAAATATTTAGTCAGTTTAGTTCTTCTGCCTCTCATACTTCTCTATTGGCAGCAGCTTGTTCATCTCTTGACCTCCTGTAATTTCAGTACACACTTTCACAAAGCAAAAGTGAAATGCTCAATTTCACCAGAATGACACGCTGCCTTTTTTTTTTTCCTCCAGGTGAGGAAATAGGATATTTGGAGACTGTGTAATCCGCTTTAAATTCATAAACATTTTTGCAAGCACTTGGAGTCAGTCATCACTGAAGGGTGTGTGAGATGCAAGAGAGCAAACAGAAACGAATGGACAGATCAAAGTTGTGTGTGTGCTTTCTTTTCCCTCTCCAGTTTCTACTCTCCCCATCCGGTCGAGGCAGATGGTCTTTTAGCCTCAGACCGGCTCTGTTGGAGGTTTCTTCCATTAAAGGGAGTTTTTCCTTCCTGCTGCCACCAAGTGCTCGCTCTCGAGGGATTTTCTAGGTTTTTCTCTGTACTGACCTAAAAATGTTGAGTGAGACGATCTTGTTTTGTGATTTGGCGCAAAATAAAACAAAATAAAACTGATCTTAATTCAGAGTTGTCACACTGACATTCTCATTCCACCTTAAAAGGTGGAATGAGTGACAACATCAATTCACACACTTTGTGAACTTTGAAAGGGGAATCTTTTTTTTTTTTTTTGCATATTACGGTTTCCTCAGTTTTGTTTCTACCTTACTAAAATTAACTGGTAAAGATGAAAAAGCAGGCAGACAGTTCATGCATTAAAAAAAAATAGAAAATAAGCCAATGTTTAACCCATAAAGACCCAGTGCTATTTTTGTGGCAGTTTCCAAATGTATTTTTCCCTCTATTTAAGCCTTTTTAAAGCAATTTATCTAATATTACCTAGTCTAATACACAACTATTTTTGTCACAACTTCCAAATGAGTTTTTTGTCTTTCCAAGTGATTTATCACCATTTATTCTAATATTATTCTCTGTACTTTGCTTTTTTTCAGTGAAAATCAGGTATTTTACTATATTTAATTTACTGATCATGTAGATGATCATAAAAAGTTCAAATTGAAGTTGAAGGTTATCCTATCAAAAACACAGAAAACTGAATAAAAAGTGGCTTTTTTTAGCAAAATATATCATTAACTAAACATAAAACAAGCAGCTATATCAAAAGTCATATGTGAAACTCCATGGGTTTTACTGGTGAATCAATGTTGTAGAAGATGATGCTGTTTCCATGTTCACTGCAGAGTCTCTGACCATCCAAATGGGTCATATCTGATGACCATGAAAAGATGACAAACTGTATTTTACATCAATTATTTACATGTACTGATAGAATTAATGGATCAACAAGTATTAAACATTTTAGATCAGTAGATGGTTTTGGTTGTGGGCGGCTGTGGGTCCTTATGGGTTAAGCGTGAACAGCTTGAACTGCTATTTATGGCTCTTTAATGGTTAAAGATAACTGGAGCAAAGAGAAAATAAATACATTTTGGCCAAAAACCATTTTAATGACACTCTCTCTTCTGATAGACATTTATATGTATTTCACATTCTACTTCAGACTTCAGCTGAGGTGTACTGTTGTCTTTCTTAAGTGTGAGGAATTCTACGTGACATCAAAGCAGATATATGTTTTTAAAGATTCAGACTACCATCCCTTGGCTACGTGGTGAATTCTGGCAAAGTATAAAGATCTTTAACTTATGCACACTTATATCACACTATCATCATCTTACCACTGAGACTCAATCAGCCATTTGCTTCTACTGTTTTCACCTTGAACAAGCCTATTTTCCACCCACAGTGGGACATCCTGAACTGAGCCAACGGCCTTATAGTTACTGTGGACCTCATACCACCACACAGGCGGTGGTTTGACCATGTGACCACCATGTCATTCCTTTACACCTGATCTCCAAATTTCCAACTAAATGAGAATAAAATTACATAGACATGAAATCTAAATGAGCCTTGGAATCTTACTTTAGGTGACACAAATGTGGAAATGCATTAAAAGGAGCAGGAAACATGGCATGTCACCAACATATCTAGATGACGCAGCAGAACAAAACCAGAGTGATTATATAATAAACAGAGAGAGGCTTCGTAGATTCACAATTACATTAGATTTGTCAATTCATAAATATGGTTTTAGTTGATGTAGATGTTTTAATAAGTTAAAAATGCTAATGCATCCCAGATGTAGTGTTGACATATCAATTCATGACTTTGCTTCATCTGATGTGCAATATCAGAGCAGAATGACTCCAAATACACACACACACACACACACACACACCACCACACAAACACAAACTCCATTATATTCTCCATCTTTGGCAATCTCTCGCTGTCCCAACTCCCTCACAACTTCATTTCTTCTGTGTGATTCATGGCTGTAATCTCAACAGTTCAGGATGCACCATGCATTTAAAAGAAGACACACACTTTGACGGTGAGCACAGACGGACGTTAGAACTTGGGCTGTTATTGAAAAAAGGATGGACTATTTTCTAGACATAAATTTACACACAGACAAATAACTCTAATTAAAAACCACCAGAGAAATGACTTTAAAATGACATCGATGTTATATAGTATCTGTTCTCACACAACACTGACTTTCATCCTGCTCCTCTGCAACAGATACACTGCACATGACGTGTAATGGATAATTCTAAAGGACTGAACTAAAGCTCACGGTTCACGTCTAATGGTCATAACTACGTCATGAAAGACTCATCAGATTGCAGAGCAGGCGCATGACAAAAATGATCCACAGACAGAAAATCTCTTTAACCTTTGCTGCTGCACAGCCTGTTGCCTCAGATAAATAAGATTCAGTAGGAGAAGCATCACATACAATGAGATAAGAAAAAATAAGAAAACGAAACAGAGCGGTGCTACAACATAGAAGCTTAGGTATGAGTTAAAATGAACATGGCCACTGGGTAAACTGTGGAACAGAAAACTGAACAATCATAGAATTTGCTGTGTTTATAACTAAACCTGCCCACTGACTGTAGATGGATGTGTAACTTATCTAAAGCCACTAAAATCGTGTTCTCAGAGATGAAAGTCTATGTATTTGGTCCATGAATCAGACGACGACAAAATGATGGACGAACAAAGTTTTCAGGCAGAGAAAAAAATTACTGTAATTAAAGATTGAATTTGTGATATTTTAAGTTTAGGAAATGTACAATTATCAACAGAGTGTCAAGAGGTAGCACAGATTTGTATCTCAATGTTAGTGGGCTAATGAACTGTTCATCTCGTCCCATTACTTGACACCACTCCATTAAATGTCAATGTGGATTTTGGATATCCAAAATGCTTTTTCAGTTTCAAGATTTTTGTGAGTGGGGAAGGGAGGATATTAGTATGTAGTAGTGGAAACTATCATAAAAGCCTTCAAAAATCCACTTTCAATTGATTTTAACACACACACACACACACACACACTAGGGATGTCACGATACCAAAAATTCAGGAATCCATACCGATACCACTAAAAGTACATGATTTTTGATACCAAATCAATACCACGGTGAAAAAAAAAAAAAAAATCATAAAAACCCATAAACTTAAACAAGAAATACTTAAAGTCTTTGCATATAAATGAATATTGCTGTTGCCTCTAACTCTCTCATCTGTTTCACTGTCAGTGTTTACTACTTTGAATGCACAGATGTGACTGGCTGAGTGGTATTACATGGGATGGTTCTAAATACATGCAATTGGTCTGTGCATTTCCTCATCTACTCTACTGTAAGCTGCACTGGTTAAAATAGAAGCACTCCACCACCGGCTGTAGATCCAGGTCCGTATGGGACGGCTTCTGGGTCCAGACCCGGACCATGGTCCACCTGTTAGTGACCACTGGTAAGGTTTCTTATTGTCAACATTTCGTATAGGCGGTGGTCTGAAAGGGGCTAGGCTGTAAAAACTGCATGGGACCATCGGACCAGTTCCAATGTGGAGCGCTGATGGTATCACATGTCAAATGTTTAACGCTGAATAACCGAACTCACCTTGAATTCTTTAAATAGATCTGGGTGCCTGTCTCGAAGGTCCTTTGCTAGGTTTGTGGTAGCCCCCTACCCAACCCCTCTGCCCTCGTTTGAATTCTGCAGCAGCGGTGTTTACACAGTGGCTTATGCATGTCAATAACCACATCATGGTCGTCTACCTGAAATACTTCAACACATGATTTTTGGTCCTTTTTTATCCATTAGACAAGGCAGAGCTTTAGCTGCAGCTGTGTCCATTCTTTCCTGAGCTGCTGTACCTGTTGCATGTGTACTGTCAGTGCGTACTGACCCCATCAATTCCGGAACAGTAGTAGCCTACCAATGGTATCGATTCTTATGCAGGCATCAGTTTTTCCATTTATTAAAAAAATGAGTATTGACGATTCTTTTTTCATCATAATATCGAATGGTATCATGAGTACTGGTTCTCATAACATCCCTAACACACACATACATGCACGCACACACATGCACGCACAGAGAGAACAGAACGGATGTCATGGTTTTGTATGCCAAAGGTGAAGATTTTTTAAAAATTGTTATTTTGACTCTTGCTGTAAGAGTTCCAGGAGTTTATTGTTATATTAACACAGTAAAGGCACTGGTTATTGACTGCTGTTAAGGTTATTTTTCATTCTTAATTTTATAATCTGCCACTTTAATACTAATGTTGCTTTCAGCCAACAAATCAATGAATGTTTATTGTGAAGTGTATCAACAGAAGTAGAGACACAAAAAGTAGATTTGTGGTCCAAAATACAGAGACAGAAACTTATAAGAGCTGAAAAGAATAATCGACTTGAGTCAACTAAAAGTAAAAAATTATTCGATTCCAATTTTCCTGAATCACAGCTTCGATTCCCGGACGGCCTTGAGGTTGGTTTGGGCATGGGGGAAAAATGATATAAGGCAATGTACAATGTATGCACTGTAACTCTACTTCATTTTATGTATTGTTACATTGCTCAAAAAAGATAAATTTATTATTATTTTTTTTTTAAAAAAGCTTTGTTTCCTTAATTTTAGTTCCACTAAAACTTGGTTCTGCTGTTGTGTTTCACAGGGACGCTCATTGTGATGTACATGAGCACAGGCTAAAGAGTGGGAATACTTTAAAGTGAAAGAAAAAAAAACACTCCAATGCCTCCACTGTGGTACTTATCACAAGTGCAGGACTTCAGTGATGCTGAATTTGCAACAGAAACATCCAGTCTGCATGAGTCCTGAAAGAAGAGGCAACACAAGTTAATAATGGTAAAGTTAATGCTAATGCTAATATGTTAGCGCAATGAATGCCCAGAATATATGAGGCGGTCACTACAGGGTGTCCCATAAGTCTCCATACATAGGAAAAATAAATGTTTCTTGACATAAACCATTTTTATTTATATAATATGCTCTATATGACTGCCATTTTGTCGGGAACACATTTCAATGCGTGTCCTCCACTGCTGAAGAACTATAAAGAAGAAATATAAAGAAATACATGTTAGAACCTTATGTACTATGTCTCCTATGTATGGAGACTTATGGGACACCCTGTAGTTATGTCATTAACTTTAGCTCAAGAAAAAAACTAAATGTTGATGCATTACTTTAATTCATGTTTTTCTGTGACTGATGGTTAAGGAACCAACAGAACACACGCTGCTTCTCATTTACAAACACTCAAACGATACACACGTGCGCATACATTTCTATATAGATATTTTTTCATATATCCTTTTACTTTTATACTTTTTGTAGTAGTTGTTGTTTCAGCTGGTTCTGGAATTAAGTTGCTTTGTCATTTTCAGACATGTCTGTATTATAATTTTTTCACCTATTCAAATAATTGTTTAATCAAATCAAAGAAAGTAACTGATAGCTGCAGCTCTAAAAATTATAGTGAGATGATGACAAAAATTAGGAAAAGATGGAGAGAAGATAGTCAGACGTATTCTTGTACTGATCCAACAGGAAGTCAGTTTGTCCACAGGTGGATCCAGACCCTTACGACGATTTTCCATCTGGCTCTGTCAAATGGAAGGAAAAAGTTTCTGTGTTCACTCTGAGTCATTACACTGTTCTATCGCTTTTTTAACTCTGACAAAACAATAGAGCTGAGTGTTTGCAGACACACACCACACCCCTCTCCCCGTGGGAGTTTTCCTACTTTCTTTGTTTTAGCGCCTTGTCTCATTCTTAATGTAGTACAAACATCACAGTGGCTTTACACCGGCTCTGATACGGCCTTCGCTTTAATCAAACACTAACCACCGCTAGTTTATCAGAGCTTTACAGAGGCTGAGTATGTACACAATGCCATGGATCAATCTGCTTTCTAAGGGGTTGAACTTGTGTCCTACATGCTATGGGACAGTGTGGCCAATCACCACTGACCTCACCTTCACTGAGCAGGTACAAGTCGTTCACAGCACATACAAGAAAACAATTATTCCATCCCCTCCCCCTGCCCTCCTCCTTTATGTGTGCCCTCTTTAACAATCCCGATAGCATCTCTCCTTGCCGACAAGTTCATTCCTTCACTGTGATTCATCGCTCTAATCCAAACTCTTCAGGATGCACTATGCATTCCAAAACCACACAACACACAAGAGCCCATGAACACGTCTGCAGCTACACACGACTGCTGCATTATAGATTAAAAATGTGGACATAGTGGGGACTCCATTTATTGAGTACAAATCTGTAGCCTTTTCAATTATCCTTTAAAGCCTAAAAATAGCTCAGACTCACATGTCGACTGCTCTGTGAATCTGCAGTCGACTCCCACATCTGAGTAGAGGTCGACTAGCTCGGGCGTTTGATCAGCCGAGGATGATTATTTAAGCAGCAGAGAAACCAAGTGTTGATGAGTAATGGAAATATTATTATTTTATCTATTCATTCATTCATTATCTGAACCTGCTTTATCCTCACTAGGGTCACGGGGGTCACTTGGAGCCTATCCCAGCTACTTATGGGCGAAGGCGGGGTACACCCTGGACATTTCGCCAGTTCATCGCAGGGCTGATTATTTTATCTATTTATGTCTATATCAACCCAAGGCAAAGTATGATGCAAAAATAGATGTCTTTACTACAACTTTACATCATACATGTACTTATACACTTTGAATGATAACTTTAAGTAAATCAATTGATTAAAATCGATTAAAAATAATTATTCTAATACAAGTTTCCTGAATTGAAAGGCACAAAATGTATATATTGTCACTTTTCTTCACTGGAACCATCACTTACTCCTTTAAACTTTCAATCTTTCACACAAATATTAAAAGTATTTGTCTATATTTTTTTCTGTTAGGGTTAGGGTTCACTGTTGTGTTTCACACAGACATATATTGTGACGCACATGATGCCAGGATCAACACAAAAATGTATGTTAGTTCTATCTTAAGTTGTTCGTAAGTTGGATACAAATGTGTTGAAGACTGCAGTGCACATATTGCTTGTAGATATCATTTGACTCGTTTGTTATTGCTTTTATCTATAGATATTTTGATATTTTTTATACTGTTCTTGTTATTTTTAAATAGATATTTTTTAATATATCCTTTTACTTTTATACTTTTTGTGGTTGTTGTTTCAGCTGGTTCTGAAATAAAAGACAAGCTGTTTGTCATTTCATGTCATTCAAATTTTTACTTCTTTTCCCTTTTCAAATAATCAAATTTGTTTAATTGAATTGAATAAAATAATCGATAGATTAATCGATAACTGCAGCTCTAATATATTGTCCAGTCCTACTAATGCTACATCAGTACATCTGTTCTGTACTTTGGCTGCAGTATATGTATCCTTTGTTTTAAAAAAATAAATAAATAAATGAATGAATGAATGAATGAATGAATAAATAAATAAATATGTGTGTGTGTGTGTGTGTGTGTGTGTGTGTGTGTGTATGTATGTATGTGTATGTGTATATATATATATATATATATATATATATACATATATACACACACACACACACACACACACACATATATCACACATAAATAAATTATCAACACTTATAAATGGAAAATACAGTTGTAGTTCACCTAACAGTATCTTATTTTATTGTTTTTGAGACAATGGAAATATCCACTATATGTGACACCTGTTATAAATACTGGAAGTTCTGTCCATTTCAACATACAAAACAATCTCATGTGTATACGTAATTTTTATCTTTATTCTTTCCAACCACATCCCCATTAAAAATGACAGATTAAGAATAAATATTTTCAACAATCGTAGTTCAGTTCAACCATGATTGAATATTCACAGAATAACATGATGTTGTTTTAAAATGAACTGAAGAGTAGATTTTA
The DNA here is from genome assembly GCF_902148855.1 of Sphaeramia orbicularis. NCBI lineage: Eukaryota > Metazoa > Chordata > Actinopteri > Kurtiformes > Apogonidae > Sphaeramia > Sphaeramia orbicularis. The sequence continues at coordinate 3,372,594 of NC_043959.1, forward strand.
CAGATGCAGTTATCTACAGCTTAAAGCCTCAAGAGCTGAAACCAGGAGAAAAAATGCACCCCTTCCTTCTGCAGCTCTCACCTTAGTCCAAATAAAGACTAAATATAAAAGATGAAACGGACATTGTTTAAAGCCATTATGGAAAGTGAAGACACTTTTCCAAGCTTCTATGTTGCGATAGGGAATAGAATCTGATGAGTTATTGGTAGTTGAAGCTGTCAATCACATATTCAACCCTCCTATCTGTCTGAAAACATCTGTGATTAGGTAAAGTCTGTCAGGATAGATCTATGCTGACAGTCAATAGAAACTTTGAGGTAGAAATGTATGCATATTTCTACTTGTAGGGGGGTTGTAATGGTTCATTGGGGATTTATTGATGACTTAGTGCTGGGGTAGTTCAGATAATGATGAGTTGTCATGTTGTCACGGTTCATTGCACATGGGTTGGTCTCTTTGCAAAAGTGGACCAAATACACACTGAGCAATACTCAGTGGGTATCTGCACAATTTGAGGATTGGTTTGGAAGGCCTATATAAAGGCCCAAAAAAGGACACCATTGTTGGTCCAGTGAACGGCATCATGCCACGTCTATCACCTGAACGTCTCCAGGCACTGGGTATGGAGGAGGCCGCTTTGAGCTCCAGTGATATAGCCAGGCCTATGTATGGGCTGTTCCCAACCAACAATCACAAACCTGGTTGAACGCCACAACACCACAGGGCCAGAGAGAGAGAGTGACAACTACAGACCAGGACCGCTACTGTTGTGACTTTGTGTTTGGCAGGTACCATTTTCTTTTGTTAAGTTTTTTGTTTTGAAATTATTCTTGAAACTTTAGATTTTTGTTTCTGTATGCCAATATCCTAAACAAATGATTCATATGAAAAAATTCCAGTTCAGGGTTTCAAAATAAAAATTTTGTCGAAAAATATGGTCTCAAAGTTTTCATTGACTGTGAGTGTATGTGTGATTTTTGTGTAAGTAGTAGATGCAGACATCTCCTGTCCTCTCAGACCACTGTATTACAATATGCTGAAAGGTAATAAAGGAATTACATTGAAACTATCAATCATTGGAGCTTTAACAAAGATTAAGAAAATTACCAGTGTATTTTTGACAAAAAACAAATATAGATCAATTTGATATAACAGACATGTTTTGTTTTTTTTAACATCTCTTTATAGCCTTAGTTTTACTGTAATTTCAGGGTCGTTAGTGAAGGTAATTGGATGCTCTGCTTGTATTCTACCCTCTGATTTCTCCATTTTAAATGGTAGCTATAAATAAACCAGGTGGGCATCGACTGTGTTTTGGCATCTACTTCATCCTAAACTGAAATATGTGGTGGACATGTCTCCGGTGAATAGTAAACGATGCCAAAGCCGCTGCTGCATGTTCTGGCGAAGCTTATGAGACACCAGAAACGAGGCTGCATGAATGTACCATGCTGAAATGTGAGGATGAGCAAATGTGTGAGAGTTTTGGCAGAGTCCAGTGGTCCTGTGTGAGTCTATTTGTGCCATATTTAATGCCATGCAGGTGTCTCTGTTGAATCAACCCTGTGCTGAGTGTGGAAAATGTGCCAACTGAAATATGGGAACACATGCTCCAGTGAAGTTTTTGTTTTGTCTGAACTCAGCACATTCAGGAATGACACCATGAGCTCGGTTCATTCTAATCACGTGTGTCCTACCGCCATGTCCTTATAAAAATGTAACGCATGTCATGTTACATCTTCCCATTCTTGCCCACTTCATCCGTTTACATGCCAAGAATAGCTTTAGTGATCCAGGCGTCCATATGTCCTAGAGGTTTATGATGCCAGTATCCTCCATTTGTACAACAGCTTTAGAGACTCATTCCATATATGCATTTCTCCAGTCTGATGGATGTGGAGAAATGCTCTGGCAACAGTGGTCAACATTTTTGCCCTTTTACGGACTAAATCTCAAATGAAAATATTATACTTTTCCTTCAGATACAGTTTGTCTCCCCCTTCCTGTCAAGCAAGAAATACCCATCTCTAAATCTATTCATCTTAATTGTTTTTGATAAACTAAAGGATGAAGTCTTCCTTTTTGGGCTGACCTGAAAATGTTCTTTCTAAAGCTAAATAAACTCCCTAAAAACCTTCTTTCTTGGATTCACTTGAAAATACATGATCACGAAGCTGAAATCAGGCTTGGTTTTGAACCTGGGCAGGGCTTACATACATACAGACCAACAACCATCCACTCTCACATTCATACTTAAGGGAGATTTAGATGGACCAGTGAACCTATCATTAAACAACATATAAGCTCCACACAGAAGGCCCACGCTGTCTGGAGCTGGAACTGAACCCATGACCCTTCTCGCTGTGAGATGAATGTGCAAACCACATATGATAATCTTATAGAAAATAATGCATTGCTATAAAGTATCAACAGTTTAAGTAATTTAAGACTAAAATGTGCAGTAGTAAAATCTCAAACACATGAATGCTGCAGTAAAACAAATTGAAAAAAACAAACACTGCCTGGGACCATTTTACTACTCTAACATTTATATCTGACTACTGGGACTTTCTGTACTCCAGCACTTTTACTGACACAATATGTTACTTCTGCGTTTGAGTATGTCTCAGTCAAAACATTAATAAAAGACAAAAGTAGGAGATGGCTTCCTGAAGAAGTGTAGGACGTAAACTGTTACATCATTTCATTACATTGAAATAGTCACAATAACGATAACGTTAGGAAAGGGGAGATACCATTGACTGGCAAATGAATTAAACTAGACGTTATGTTGAACACTATTATGGGACTGAAACATTTCATATATCGGATCAACAAAATACATAATACTGTCTAGTCCAGGGGTGCAACACCCAAGTCATTTTGGGTGGCACAACAGCTAAATGAATGACAAATTTAATGTGAACAACATCAATGGCTATTCAGATTTCTGGATGTGGTTTACCTTAATAATGTGTCTCTCGTTTACAGATTCTTTGTGCTCAAATATGGCACTAATAATGGTCAAAAACTATGTGAAATTACTAAATATGAGAGATTAGACTTCATACATAGATAATTTATGGATCTCCCTATTTCTTCAATACTGCACAGGTCTTAAAACTTCTTGGTTTTGATCGTCTGCTTTGAGATGAGACATACAGTATCCATGTCTGGATATTATTACTATATGTCTAGCGGAATAACAGGAAGCAAATGAGCAGATTTTTATCTTGTTACCGGGCTGGTGGCGATCAAAGGTTAAAGCAGGGACAAAATTCGAGAAATACTTATTTATTTTTCAATCCAGCTTGAGTTTCGGAGGCTGCATGTGAAAAGTGATCGGTTAAATATTTTCCACAGCAGCTGTATAAGCAGCATCTCTACCCCGACATGATCTCTTACCACTCGCAGTAGCCTCCTCTGCTCCTTGAAGGTGGCGCAGCAGCCCAGCACGCCTGTTACCATGACGATGGCTCCAGCCAGGACTAGTATGTAGGCGGAGGCAGCGTACGTCTTGGAGGAGAGAAGGCTGATGTAGTCGCTCTTCTCAACCAAGGTCCAAACACCCACCGCCATCACGACGCCCCCGGCCAACTGGGGGAAAATGCAAAACAAACAAAAAAAAACCCCATTATGAGACTTAAATCATTGCTGTCGTCCCTAGAAAGAGGACTAAATCTTAAGACAAAATCGGTGGTTTAATAAATGATGTATCACCACAGAGCTCTGGAAACTGATGAGCCTGAAATTATTGTCAGAAGAGGTCAAAGGTCATACACTGAACTGGGAAAATCTATATAGAAAACATTTTTAACATTATAATTGTAAAGCAAACAACTGTTACATGATTTTTGTATTTTGAGATTATTTTAGTATACTGCGATAATTTGAATTAAAGATCAGTTGTTATCATTGTCACAATATCTCTCATGGATCAGATGCACATTTTCAACTGTTTTTTCTTCTAACTTGATTTGAATGAGATTTTATTATTTCAGTTGTTTTTAATGTTCTGGCTGAAATGTTCTGCTGCTTGGTAAGTATAGGTCATGTTCTGGCATTAAAACTTTGTTTGGACAATGGATGAATTATTTGTGTGTCTATGTTTTGGTATTTCACAAAATAAATGTCTCTTTTGGGCCTCAAGATGAAAAAGCGTCACCAACTTGTTGATTCAAGTCCAAATCCAGACAGCAAGACATCTGTATTTGAACCAGTGTAATGAAAAATAAGCAAAGCGCTTTTGTCTTGTAGTGACTTTTTAGCAGGCATAACAAAACCACCTTCTTAGAGACAAAGGCAGAGGAGCCAGTCCAGTCAATAGGAAGCAGTCAATGTTCACCAAACAGGTCTGATCAGAAGTGTCCTGTGAACACATACAAGTAAATGGGGGACCTGCACTTTTCTTAAAAAAAAAGTACTAAAAACGTTTACAATTTTCATTTCATTTGGATGGGCCTTCTTTATATTCTGGTTTATCTTTACCTTGGGTTGAAAAACAGCTAGAGGTCAAAGTGTTTTTTACCCCAAACACTTCAGTTCCACTGTTTATGTGTTTATGTGACTGTGTCTACAGGTCGGACCTGCATGGTGAACGTGTTAATGTCCGATCCAGTGGCAGATGTTGTTAAATACACCCTTTTCAAGCAGAGCAGTACAGAGGGATTTTTACTTTTAAAAAATATTAAAATTAAAAATTACATTATAAATGAGGTTGGCAGTGAAATTAGATGACAGAAAAGTCCAAACTCTCCGAGGCCAGTAAAGCTCTACTGCTCAGAGTCCGTCACGGTTGTCAAACGTGTAAATATTAAACCCCTTTACAAAGGAACAAACAGACACTGAAAAAAACAACAGCAGCAGCTTGAGGTAAGAATAAATGCCAATCCCATGTCAGACAAATATCTAATGACTGCAAAAAAATGTGCATTGAAAAACTGTTTTCTGTCCAAGAAAATTGAAAATCCTCAAAGAGAAACCAAGTTAAGTGTCTGTTTGGAAGCACAAGAACCACATCAAACACATACATGTTATTTATACTCAGGCACTGTCTATTTCCTGAATGTGTGATCGTGAACACAGCATCCTTCAATTTCTTCAGGCGGCTTTGGTACGGAATTTCAATTATTCATGTGCTCACAGTGACTTGCCTTTATTGATTGGTTTTAAGAAAAAAAAAAAAGAAAAAAAGAGAACAGTGTTAAAAATCGGATTAAAATCTGAGTTCTACGATGGCACAATCATGTCTGTAAAACTGACAATAACTATATTTAGCTCAATAAAATATAAAAAAAAAATGTATATACAATAAAATATAAAAATATTAAATCCTTTGTCAGGTCAGCTGGAGACTTAGTGGATGTCTATTTAGTTTAATACCACTGCTCCATATGATCAAATCCTGAATCGATGAATGTTGTGGAGTAACTGCCACCATTTTCAGAAACATAAACTTAGCTGTGGTCACAGATTTTTGAAGACAACTGCTTATAATCACATTGTTGAAGGAAAATGTACGAAAAAAAAAAAAAAGTAATGAGTGAACCAAAGGGCAGTGGACTGGATATTAATAGTAATTAGAAAGCAGCATAAAAATCAATGTTCAGATACGAGTGTGTGAATACTGTCATGTTTGATCTTCTTCAGCATCATCTAGGACAACTATTAAAGAAAATATGAGAAATGACATCTATATCAGCATGAGGAGTTAGCAGATGGTGCAGCTCTGCAACAGTCACCATGACAGAGGTGTCAATCCAACAGCTGCTTAATTTAGATTTCATTTAGAAGGACAGACGCTGAAAACAGAAGCAAGTCACTGAATCAGACGGTACCACATCCAGAGACAGTGGAATTAAAACACACTGAACACCAACAGGAAACATACTGCACAAACACCAGCCTCACATGACACTGTAGCACCAAGCAGTATGGACAAAAATGTTCTTATTCCGTATCTACCAAAGTATCACAGTAAATGTCAAGTCATCAGTCTTCTCTGTGTAAAAGGTTGAAGAAGCAAGATGGTTACCTGCTTTTATCTTATTTACAAGAGACAAAAGATTAGAAAACCATTAAGGATGCAACACAAAACTGAAGCAAAAGATGTAATGACGCAAAAGTTGTAGGATGCAACACAATGGAATGACATAAAAGACATAACAAGACAAAAAATATGTGTTTCAGACAAGAACAAAAAACACAACAGTCTCCAATTACGTGATTTAGTGTACACATATACATACATATAAATACACACACTACTAATACTTCAAGCACCATTTACTGGAGACTTGAGCCATTGTGGTTATTGTTTATTTGCAGGCCTAAATGGAGAGCATCATGTATTTTAGACATTTTATTAGACTTTTATTGAGTGCATTTACTGCTGTGCAACAAGAAATACATCAAAGACCTCAGTATGAGGGGTGGTCCGTTCTAAAATCTATAAAACGCTTCTGTAACCCCAGATTTCTTCACCATTTTCAGAAAAAAAATTCTAAAAGTAGGAGGTTGTCTTATTTGTTAAGTTGTTGGAACTGTGTGGTACCCTCATCAGTGACCAGACTCAGTGCATCTTTGGGTAATGTTCTAAATATTTTAATAATATATAGGGCTGGGCGATATGGAAAAAAAGCATATCACAATAATTTTTTTCATATCAGACGGTATCGATATGTATCACAATAGAAATCAAATCACTATTTTTGTCAAGCTTACATTTTCCGTTACTCATAAGTTAGTTGTGAAGATATTAGAAGGTTATTTTTCATTTAAATGTGATTTATTTTCTGTCAGCGGTTAAACATGACAGATGTGCTGAAGAACATTATACAACTGTTTCAGATAAATAAAACAGGTCCATATATTTAAAACTAAACTAAAAGTCTGACCAGCAGGCAAAAGCTTTCAAGTTTTAAAAGAGAACACAAACAAAACAGACCATCTTCACCAAACAATGCTGGGGGTATATACATGGGGTGCGTTCCTTAATGGCCGTAACTGGCGTAAACCAAAAATGAAACTTAACATGCTTTGAGTGCCCGACTCGGGGCTTCTATGCCACTCCCTACTTTTCAGTAACCTGGTCGCCCGAGTTCTCGGTCAGATTTTCTCCTGAGGGAACACTCATTATCTCCCGCTGTAGCCCAAACATTAGTGTGTGTGCTGCGGCTGCTCTTATGCCTGTGCTGTGTGCGTCAACCTAACTTGCCATGGCTCTAGTGTGATTGGGTCAGTGCGGCATTACTTGATTATGATTGGCTGTTCTTATGTCTGTCAAGGCATGGGCGAATGAATTCTATCGAAATTGTATCAAGCATGTCTCTTATTTTTAATCGAGGAAAAGTTATAGCACGGTATATATATCATTATCATTTTATCGCCCAGCCCTAATAATATATAACCAAATTTATGCAACAATACATTGTTTTTAGTCAGATAACATCAACAAAATGTTTTGTCAGCATTGTAGAACTCCACAAACTTGGGGAAAACTGAGTAAAAAAAAAAAAGCTTAGTCCAGCAGTTTAAAGCATAAAAAAGCAAATTGTATAAAACAGGACTGTGGTATTCAGCTGTACCTGGTTTATCAAGGTGGGCCTAATAAGATGGTAACACAGCATATTATTATCTTTATGTTTGGCTTTAATTCTCACTGACTTCATAATTGCAGGGTTTTCCCTGCATTTTCAGACTTAGGTGCAGCTGAAGAAAGGGAAAACCCGTGCTGAAATTTCTTAACCGCTCCAGGGAGAAACTACAGCCTATTAGTCTGAGGAGACTAAATTTACTAGTAGGGAGTTGTCTGTTAATATTTGCAAAATTGGAACTGTATATTGACTTCATCAGTGAGCAGATTTGTTAAATGTTTCTTTAAACTGTTTTCTAAATGATGTAATAAAATACATCCAAAATTATGCCACAATTCAGTCCCAGATACACCCAGGGAAACAGTGTAGCTGTCGCTCTAAACTCAGCCTAATGTTGTTAACCCACACACTGGTGATCTATTACCAAAAATCAGATCTCACAGTCTGTTCTCAAAGATGCTCAGTATAACTTCTGTCACCATCTGTGTGTTGTAGTGACATAAAAACACTCTTTTCCATATGAAGGATCTCAAAACATTCCTAAAGTCACCTTCCTTCTCACACAAACATCCTGGGTGGAAAACAGTCTGAGAACGCAGCCATAAGTAGCTAAACGTGGTTGAAAATGCTCCATGTGGTGAACACGATGCTGCGTCTTTACCTGCTGTTAAAACTCAATGAACCACAGGAAAGAGTGAATCGTCTGCCAGTGATTCAAACGGCACAGGGAGCTTTAGTGACCCCTGGTGGCGTCAACAGGTATAACAACTACCCTTTGACAGAACCTGGGAGTCAAACAGCCTGTTCCTGACGTTTACAGAGATGTTTATCTCAGACAGTAGGTGATTTTTGTAAGTTATTAAGTTTGATTATATTTTCTTTATTTATTCATCCAATTTTAATTATCTAACCTTAATCATCATTATGTTAATACCCAAATAATGATCTTTAGTAGCAAAGTTTTTAATGTAATACTGTTGGTTTAATTGTGCAAATAGAGAAATCCAGACTCTGTTTCTGGTCCATCTGTACTCTGTATACATTTAAAACATTTATAGTGATATATTTTATCCACATTTCCAACTCCTGAGTCACATTTAAATTTTAATTTTACATGGTTTGATCTGTCATCATTTATGACACTGTTTTATATTTCAGTGCAGTTTTCAACTATCTGTACATTAAATTATTATTTTTCCTGACAGCTTTTTTTTTTTACTTTTACTTCCTATATTTTACTTCAACACAAGTATCTGTACTTTCTGCTCAACTTCTTATTTTAGTTTCAGTCCATTAGAGGTGGATTTCTGTTTTTTCAGTTCATGCCGTCACAACATCAAGATTGAACTCATCCTGAACGTTTCAGGTTCTGCACACTGGAGTAATGCTAATATACATTACTGTCAGTGTATTGTTTGGCATTTCCTTAATATACATTAGTAAGCATGAGGTTCACTCAGTTTTGCACACACATCCTTGAACACACTATTTTTTTTTTAGTTTTACACTTGTCTGCAGCATCTATGAGTAAACAGATTGAATTAATATTTCTATTTTGCAGAAGTACCTGTACTTCTACTTGAATAAATAACCTTGACTGCTCAATAATGACTTTGTTTACATGAGTAACACTAGACCATTCACTGTTATCTACTTGTCGTTTGGGAATTATATCATTAACAGTTAGAAACACCAGAATATATAAAGTGTATCTAAGATTTGTCAGTCCAGTTTACTTCCATCTACTTTCATTTACAAAGTAAATGTGGTGAAGTTTAGGTCAGTGTAATGTTTCTCAAGGTTATTGAACAGCTGCCATTCAGCATATTAATAGCAGTATGTTTCGTTCAATCTGAAATTCAGCCCAGAAATATTTTGCACTTGATTCGACTGTGATGCATTTGGCTCCACACTCAATATGTTTGGAGAAACTGGCGGTTGCCCACACAAGCTGCACACTCAACATGGTGAATATTTACTTGAAATGGGATTCTCTGGGGTGATGTTTTTTAAGTGAATTTAGAGTCATATGGACGACTGAAAATCACGGCAGAGGTGAGAGGATCTGAGTTGACTCTGAAGTCTTCATATGGTTCCAACCTTGGGATCTGCCACAGAGAAGACTGCAGAACTGAATGTGTGAAAATGTGACAAAGATGAGATGATTTGGCAGACGGACAACTATCACATATGTGTGAATCTGTGATTGTGTTCACACTTTGGGAATGAATGATAGTGAATCAGACGCCATCTTTCAAAGGAAACAGCGCCGACTCTCTTGCAACCGAATTATTAAATGCGTTATTTTTAAAACTTTCCACCTAAAACAACCACATTCCAGACATTGGAATGTTTTGGGCAAGGCTTGGGCTTTGAATGCATCGTCTGTCTCCTCTCAGATAGAGTATGCGACTTGGCCTTGATACACAAGCTGAAATGGCAATGGCATTTATCTGCTGCTGGAATGAACAAGGCATTGTTGAAGGGTTCAGAGACTTCTGTGAGTCATAACTCAAACATACCATACGAACATAACATATAAAAGGAAAATTCAATGTGTATGAGGACACTTCTGACCCCTTTTGGTTGTAAAATAAAACTTAAAAGCTTTGTTGTTTTGTGAAATTATTCTAGCTCATCAATATCAAACCCAGAGCAACAATGAAGAGTGACCGATCAGCACGTTTGTGTTGTTTTGTACTTGAATCTTTACTTCTAAACACATCACTTGCACTGATTGTTGTTAGTCGATTCAAATTTGTAAAAGTCAAATCATGCAGACAGACGAGAAAATAAAGACAACATTTTGAGAGAAGCGACACTCAGGGAGACACTTAAGACTTTCCACAAGAGTATTTGCAATGAATTAACTCAGATTTAATTAAATCTCATCTGAACTGAAGTGCTGTGGGACGCACGTTATGATTGAAATTCAAGTGGTTGGAAACTATGACACCAAAAATTAGCAGTTCTTTTTTTTTTTTAAATAATGAGGTAAATCTGATGAACATTGGTGGTTTTATCAATCAGTCAATCAAAGAAATTTTATTTATATAGCACCAAATCATAACAAAAGTTATCTAATGTCACTTTACATATAGAGCCGGTCGAAACCAGACTCTCAAGCCAATTTACAGAAACCAACAGAATCCTCCAGGAGGAAACACTTGTGACTGGTGTCACTGGAAGGAAAAACGTCCTTTTATCAGGAAGAAACCTGGAGCAGACCCTGACTCCTAGAGGATGGTCATCTGCCTTGACCAGTTGGGGTAAAAGAGAGAGGGTAAAGGAAGAGAGAGAGAGAGACTAGAGGATGGGGGGGGGGGGGGGGTTACTTTACACCATCTATGGTTGAGTCTCGTGGTTTTCAGGGGACAGTTTCAGTCCTCTGTCCCCCATTTCAGTCAGCACAAAACATTTCTGTTCCCAAAACCTTAATATCTTTGGGTTGTGGATAAAACTGAATTAAAAAGAGAAAATAATTAATCTATAATGAAATGAATCATTAGTTACAGCCTTAGATGTGTATTGTTCCAGTCAGTAAAAAACAATAAATAATGTTGCTGACGGTCTGTTTGCACTGCAATATCTAGGCTACAACTTCAATGCACATTCATTATAGCAATGTATCAGAAAATGGGAAAAAAAAATATAGCAAATGCATCCAGATGTTGTGCTTCCATCACTACTGATCAAAACCAGATAAATATCATTGATCAATGAAGAGTCATACAACATGAACACTGACCAGGGATGCAAATTATCCATTAATCCATTAATCATTAGTTGGTTGACTTTATCGATCAATTACCCATTAATTGATAAGCGGCAATGGTGGGACATGCCTGCGGCCCGGATCAGGAGCCTGGAGGATGTTTTCAACTTCTGTGTCACAGACCAGATAGTCCAGATGGTCGTGGACTACACCAACCTCCAGGAAAACGCTCCGATCCGACATCGAACCTGCATATGTGCGTGTATTTAGGCGGGGGTGTACCGCTCCCCACAAACTGACAGGCCGGCCTGTGTTTCACTCCACTATGTCCCTAAAGCCATTCTAACTCATCAACGCCATGATCCGGTTCAATGACCGACTATCCCAGCCGCGGCGTTATTTAACTTCAGCGACAAAGCCTAGTTTGGGCAGTGGCGCCCCCTACTGTCAACACCACAAACCCTGCCGTGGAGAAGGGCAATTAACTGACAATTAATAATTTAATCGAGCAAAGTCTTATTGACAATTAATTGATAGCAGGGATGTAACGATTACCGGTGTAACGATAAACTGTGGTAAAATTGCCAACAGTTAGTATTACCATTTAAATTCTAATTATCATGATAACCGTGTTTGATTACCACACTTTTCCGGAGGAAACGCCATGTAAAGATATGATTTTATTTAAAAATATTTGAGTATAGTTTTAATGTATTACAATTTTATATATGTATATACCTAATATTTGGAACTAATATTCACTTTTAAAGTCTTTGAAAAGGTTTGTTAAGCATCTTTGTATTATTTATGCAATAAATTATATACATTTTTCAAACCGGATTTTATATACTTTTTTGTTTTCTGGCCTTTTGTGTTGATATAGTAGATTAAAACTGAAAAAAATAATAGGCAGATGATATAGATGAAGTTGTGCTGAAAAAACAGATCCCAAACATGGGTATAGTAAACATTTGTTTATATTGTATATAAAGGCAAAATCTACAGGACTGAAAAACGGACAAAATAGGCTCAGACCACTAAGGGTTAATACTTGAATGTTTCTGCCAACAGAAGGTACATTGTGCCAATTATTTTATTTGTTTTTTTTTTTTGTTTTGTTTTGTTTTTGGTTGTTTTTTTTTTTTTTCAAAATACAACTTGGTTAAATTATTTCAGTGTGTGTATTAGTACTTTTTGAACATTTGGACACAATTTCAACAATACCACAATAATAATGATAACCGTGATAATTTTCGTCACAGTAACCGTGATGTGAATTTTTCATATGGTTACATCCCTAATTGATAGTCTATTGTTTACATCCCTAACACTGACTGAACCTTTATCACACCGAAGATAAACCCTAGATGACACAAGATCTTATGTCCAATGTGGAGACGGTGTCTAAATATCATGTTATGTGTTTGTTTGTGCAGCTTTCATTCTTCCACTCCACAGTGTTTGGTGGCAGACGTTTAACTTAAAAGAAGGTGGATTTAAGTGTTTGTTTTTTCGTAATTTTTGGCCTCCGTCCAGTCTGTCCAATCTGTTGTGAAGACATTGTACTCATTATGGTATTGGCACAGATGTGGAAACACAAAGACATTACTGGAAGAGGAACAGACGAAGCAACATGAGTCATCAGCTAATCAGACATCAATTTAATCATCTAAACCAGTTTAATCTGAGGTGGAACTGAAAGTGGGTGCACCTGAAGTGTTTCTAATTTAAGCTCTCCCTTGTGGTTCAGGAAAACTGTGAACACACAACTGGGACACAGATTGTAGGTCACAGCTTATGTTTTCCACCTTCCCCATTAGCTTTGTTTTAGGGAAATCCCCACCCTCCCAGGTCTCATCACATTTTACAAATTATAATCCAGGAAAAAAAACCTGGGACCCAAAATCGATCATTTGAGGTTATCGTTAATACTTAACCCTTTTCTTGTCAGAGCTGCATTTTGTAAAACTCCTGCACGTTGTCTTAATAACCACAAACCTGCTAAATTGGAAACTTACCCAAAAGAGAAAGTTGAAAGTGAACAGGAGGTATTTGAGGCAGATAGTTCCACATGTTTCCTTCTTCTCCTCGTACGCCCCCATGCTGCAAAAACAAACATATGTCAGGAAGGTCAAAACAGTCAGAGCATATATCATAAACCTGGGATCAAAACAAGACACCTAGTAAACATTGTGTGGGTTAAAACAAAACGTAAATAAGGTTCTATTAAGTATCTTGTTTGAACAGTAGATAAAAATTTTTCTTCCTTGATAAAACCCAATAGCTCCTAACAATATGTCAGACATTTGGGTTTGTGTGTTTCTGTTTTTTCATTACACAATTACAAATTTGTTGTCTCACATTGGTACATGTGGTTACAAGTTTAGGTCAGGACTTAAACCATTAAGTGTTTGAAAAAGAAATAATTACTCAGAGGGCATTAGAGGTCAGATTTTTTCAGTGCTCAACAGTTTGATACTCAGTTCTACTGACGCTTTGGTTTGAGCTAAATATGTGTTGAAGTTTGATGACTGTTGGGGAAAAAAAAACTGTTCATTCGTCCTCGGAATAAAAAATGGTCCTCAGACTATCAGTGTCTTTCTGTGTATTTTAATTGAAGCTTCAACATATAGATCGTACAGAGGCAAAAGCTGTCTGCAGGGGTGTACAGAGATTACAGTCGTCATTGTCTCTTATATGAAACTAATAAAAAAAAATCATGTTCTCTCTGTGTCACAATGATATCTCCTGTGCTAGGATGGAATGTCTGGAGGAGACAACTTTGGTGAGAAACTTCTGTGAGAATGCATTTTCAAACACAGGTGTCCCAATGTCCGAGACCAAACACAGAGTGCAAAACAACCATTCGTCTAACAGGAATAAAACTCGTCACATATAATACAGAGTTCAAACAATCTTATATGTTATATAGAATATATGTAAAATTACCATTACAATACCAAGCGCCAAGGTTTAATCAGACAAAAAACAAAGGCGGTTACAATTAACACCATCTTTACCGTCTTAAAAATTTCATAAATTACAAATATCCTAAATGTGCATGAAGGATATGTGCATAAAAGAAATGTAATCAGGTGAAGAAATCCAAGCTCATCTGCCTTTTATTGAGGTGCATTACCAGATGAGATGTTCCAGGGCTAATGCAGATCAGCAGCGTAGGCAGAAGCAGAGCTGAGTTATTACATGTATACGCACAAAGATCCATGACTAAGCACAGAGTAGAAGCCCCGAGTCGAGCCAAGACTGGATATTAGAACCACCCTGTTTAGGTTCCAGTGGAAACGTCACTGTTTTTGACAGGAAAATGAATGAATAAGCCCCTTCGCCAGGAACTTTTACTTTACCAGGAACTTTGTGGAGAGTTAGAGGGAACTCCCAAGAAAACATTTTACATTTTGCCCAATATTAGCCTAATACATAATTTCACACCATTATAGACATTTATTGTTACTGTAAAACATTTGGAAAACAAATACGCCTAATAAATAAACAAGTGAAAAACTAAGCAGAGTTTACCAATACCCCTGCCCGACACACAACACTTTGCCCCTCCTGCTCAACCCTGTGTACCCAGGGATTCATTTTGAATTTGAAATTAAAGATAATTGTAAGCTAGATTAAACTTAATTGCTGTCCTATTTGGGTAGTTCAGTCAGATCAAAACAAACATTATTCTGCCCAAGTCTTAACTTTCAAGCTTTTCAAAAAAAATTGCAACAAATGCAACTAGAAGCACTCGGAGAGCGCAGACCTCTGCCAAGGCAGATCAGTGCCCCCCACCCCCACCACCCCCACTCACCACCAAAATGTATTCCTTTGTTCCTTGTGCCAGTATCAACATTTCCTGAAATTTTCATCCAAATCCATCCACAACTTTTTGAATTATCTTGCACACAGACAGACAAACCAACGCTGACAAAAACAGAAGCTCCTTGGCGGAGGTAAAAATGTTACTCCAGTCATTAAACTGTGCACTGCTCCTCTCCTAGTCGGAAAGAACATGTGTGTCCAATTTGAAAAGAAGAGACTTCAAGAAATTGGTTGGACAAAAATCTTGGATGGACAGAATTCCTGGAATATCTATACACCCCCATCCTCTGGGGTGGGGGTATAAAAACAGAAAACTGGTAGACAATAGTGTGCTGAACTGTAACTATCGGATGTTTCTGTCCATTATTTATTTAATTTGTGTCATCATGTGTTGTATCCAAGTCTTATAACAGTAGTGAAAACCCTGCAGTCTATGCCTCTTATTCATATTTACAGAGCGTAGGAACACTTGTGTTGAATGATCAAAACGGTGACAGACTTATCTTACCAATCAGTGTACAAACGGCAGTGACCAATGCCGCATTAACATCAGCCTCGACAACAACACTGAACACTCGTCCACCTCAGGTTTGTTGGATTTATGAAGTGGTTCAGATGAAGGAACTACTGCTGCTTCACCTTCGTTTCCCTCAGACTCACATCCTCTCTCTCACCCCGTAATCTTCTCTGCTCACTTTCCAGTCAAGCCCAGACTCGCCCTCCTCTGACGCCTCTTATCAAACTCTTCCCTCCTGACGCCGCCATCTTCTCCCCCACCCCCGTCACCTCAGATGTGTGCTCTGCATGAATGACAGAGTGTCTGCTGACCATCTGGTACTGTGGAACCTCCTCGTATGTTTCTGTTAATTAAATCCAAACAGTGCGTCATTGACAGCTCCTTCCTCTACATCCAGCTGAGTTAGGAAAACAAACGAGAATGCTCTGAAACAGTGTTTTAAGATGCAGAAATAATGAGGATTCGAGGTGAAAGCTGTGGAAGATTTAACTCTGAAAAACAGCTTCATTCCAGTCAACAGCCGTATTATTTGTACATAGTTTGTGAATGCAATCTCTTTACTGGAGGGCACATTAAACTCGACTGCTGTCGGGTAAATACAGCCCACATGTAAAACCTGTCTGAAACACTCACCATAAATTGCATTCAGTAAAGTCATGACTGTCTCGTCTACGCTGACGGATTTCAGTGGTGAAATACTTGGAAGAGGTCCAGAAAAGGCTTCCACTGCGGAGTTTCAAGTATTGTGGGTAATCTTATGGATGTGGTAGTGTTTCTATCCCTGCTGGATTGACGTTCATCTCAGTTTTTAAGAACCACAAATCAGAATCAAATATGAAAAGTTGCACTGATACGCAATTACTGAGAGAAGCCAAGCATTCATTATTCCGATTCCTTTTCTTTACATTTCTGCACCTGTGTGGTTTTATAAGAGCTTCACTGTGGCAGACGTTCTAGGCTGAAGAGTATATATTATAAACCCTTCAGCAGCCATTCACACACCACAGGTTTGGCCTCTGGTTAAGAATACCTGCACCATCAGCTGATAAAAACTCTCATCTCTGTTATCAGACTTTGGTACCAACCTTCAATATTTTTACATGACTAACTGACCTGCTAAATGACATGTTCACAGACAAATTCATATGGTGGTAAATTAGATTATTTTCATACTGTCAGACACCTTTGAGTGTATTAAAATGTAAATCAGCTGAAAACTAAAACTGAAGACTTGTGCCCAAATAAATGGACAATTTAATCAGTTGAGAATAAATCTATCTATCTATCTATCTATCTATCTATCTATCTATCTATCTATCTATCTATCTATCTAAATTCTAGCTTCTTAAATGTGAATATTCTTTAGTTTCCGTCTTCCTCTGGGTAAAATGTCTTTGAGTTGTGAACCAAACAAGCAAAACTAAAAATGAATAGATTAATCATCTATAAATCATGAAAATCGACAGTTTATTCAACAATGCAGCCTTAATTTGAACTAAAATGTACGATTTTAGTTTGAAAACATTGTAATTCTGGACCAATACTGAACTCTTGGAATCGGTACTGATCATTTCTGAACAATTCTCAGACTGGCTTTTCCTGCCATAAAATAATAGCCTACTCTTAATAAAAAATGACTAATCATGCAATGTTACAGCAGTACCACTACATCTGACTTCTCATTAACATAAAATAATCTAGTGTACAGTTTAAACAAAACAAAAAGTCTGATCTGATTATTCTCATCAGATTAGATCAGATACAGTGCAAACAATAAGTCATTAACCTTTAAAGACACACAACTGTTTAAGTCACAACTTCCAAATGAGTTTTTTGTCTTTCCAAGTGATTTACCACCATAACCCTAAGTCTAACCCTGACTAGGTTTAACTAACCTTAAGCCTAACCCTGACTTAAATAACCCTTACCTTAAGCCTGACCCTGCCTAGGTTTAACTAACGTTTATTCCAAGCCTAACTGTGTTTAACTAAACTTTACTCTAAACTTAACCCTGCCTGTGTTTAACTAAACTTTACTCTAAACCTAACCCTGCCTGTGTTTAACTAACTTTAACCTTAAATCTAACCCTGCCTGGGTTTAACTAACCTTAACCTTAAGTCGAACCCTGCCTGGGTTTAACTAACTTTAACCTTAAATCTAACCCTGCCTGGGTTTAACTAACCTTAACCTTAAGTCTAACCCTGCCTGGGTTTAACTAACCTTAACCTTAAGTCTAACCTTGCCTGGGTTTAACTAACCTTAACCTTAAGTCTAACCCTGCCTGGGTTTAACTAACCTTAACCTTAAGTTGAACCCTGCCGGGGTTTAACTAACCTTAACCTTAAGTCGAACCCTGCCTGGGTTTAACTAACCTTAACCTTAAGTCGAACCCTGCCTGGGTTTAACTAACCTTAACCTTAAGTCTAACCCTGCCTGGGTTTAACTAACCTTAACCTTAAGTCGAACCCTGCCTGGGTTTAACTAACCTTAACCTTAAGTCTAACCCTGCCTGGGTTTAACTAACCTTAACCTTAAGTCGAACCCTGCCTGGGTTTAACTAACCTTAACCTTAAGTCGAACCCTGCCTGGGTTTAACTAACCTTAACCTTAAGTCGAACCCTGCCTGGGTTTAACTAACCTTAACCTTAAGTCGAACCCTGCCTGGGTTTAAGTCTGTAGTGATGGAAACATCCATGACTCATCTGTGACTCGTCATTTAAACCAAAAACACCTGAAAACACAGCAGCATAGCAACTGAGACAATGGTTGTGTGCTGGTGGAAGTGATGCTTATTATCTGGAGTCAAATAAAGGTGAATATGCTGGTATTTGTCGGTGGAACAGGTTTTTCCAGTCGGTGTGAGTTTCCTAAATAAACATCACTAATATGAATCAGTTCAGCTTTAAACCAAAGGAGAGGACCGTCTATTGTCTTTAGTCTTGGACTTAGTTGAACTGCCTCTTTATTTCCAACAGATAAGCAGTTTTTGAAGAAGCCCTGGTCGCGGATGGAACAGCAGACTTCTGTGGTTTCCTCTCATTTTCATCGCATCCCTTCGACACTAAGCTAAAGCTAAACTTCTGCTGTGTCTGTTCACAAACTAGAAGAAAACACACCATTCAGTCAACCTGTCACGGATTCTCCAGTGGCATTAACTCAGTAAAAACCCAAGGAGGTGAACTAGTTTTTAAAGAAACCTCTAATATGTAGTTTTTTGTCGGAAAGCACGGCTGTTCACCCTGGTTGGTCTTAGCTCTGCGACACCACTTTCCCCTAAAACAAGCTAACCCGGTCCGGACGGAGCACTTCCGCTTCACCTACCTGACGGCTCTGGAATCTGTCCACGATAACAGCAACTGCGAGGAAAACAGTCCAAAAACAGGCCGTTTTCAGTCCGGGTCCCTTTGGCTAAAGGCCTGTCCGACAGCCGAGCGGATCTAGGAGCCGACTACCCCCGTAACCAACCCCCCCTCTGAGCCGGGCCGGGCTGACTCCACCCCGGACACCTGACTGCATTCAGGGGCTTTTCTGTCCTGAGGGTGCGTTTGTTTTACTGAGGGTGCGTTTGTTTTACTGAGGGTGCGTTTGTTTGACTGAGGGTGCGTTTGTTTTACTGAGTTTTGTTTTAATTAACCTATTTTTCATGGAGTTACAGAAATGTCCACTCAGCTGGACACCATGAGTTTAGTTTTTGAAGCAAAGAAACATGTATTTAACACGCAATATCAGAAAGTGATATACTGTGTGAAAACTATGAAACAAAAGCATTTTTGATGCAGCAAATCTGATGTTTTCTCACCTTTTATCATACTCTAATACTAGTTTTTACTCACTTCATGGAGATAATATTAAAAAAAAAAATCCTTTTTGTTAACGAAAGCTGTTAATTACAGTCTAATAACAATTAGCAATTGATTTACACTCAATTATTTACTGCAGATCACGTTTATCAAGAACATAAAGTTACAGTAATGGTATGAATTGGAAAGTATGGGATGGTGCATTGCATCCACTGTGTTGGCTGATATGGAACTAAAACAACAAAACCCATGAATATACAAGAGAACAGCTGGAGAAGAACTGTCCACTGTACTAACCACTATGCATGAAAGGGTTAATATAGTATGATTTTGTAAATATAATTCACTGTTGCCCATAAAGTTGGATGCAACATCTAAAGCTCTTCTCCTTAGATGAATGTGACAATATGATTTATTTTTGATACAGTAACTGGGATTCAGTATATGATCATTATACCTGGTTAAAGGTGACTAAATAGGAATAAATAGACGAATGTGTCTGAAAATGAAATTAATCCAACTTTATGTACAACTGTGTAATAATTGATGTTGTACATTCCTTCCTTCTTAAAATTCCAGCTTCTCTAATCAAGGTTTTTCTGTATAATACCCAAAAAATGACACTAATATCTATGAAAAATAGTCAATTAATTAATAATAAAACTATTTCCACCAAGTAAAACTAACTAAACAAATCAAAAACCCAATTTGAAGACATCAGACAAAAAAATGATGGAAATGTATGAACTACATATACTAATCCCTTTGTAGGTCATTTTGTAAGTACAGCATCTAATATATTTAACAGAAATATTCTTTACATAAAATATTAGACACGTAGGAATGTTGACTTCTCTGTTCACACTCTGCCAATTTTCATGACTGTTTTTCTTTTCTGTTTTTAAGGTTAATTAACGAGAATGTGTCAATCCCACCTGTTCATTGAATTTTTGTCTCTTTCCTTCCAAAGACTCAGGAACAGGAACAACATGATTAAGTTCATGTCAAATAAGGCAATAAAAGTAAACAGAAATTAAGTGAAATTAAGTCAGCTGTGCACTTATAGTAAGTCATGGTGTAAATCCTCCAATGGAAACATTATTTTACATTATCTTATTTTCAAGAGCTAACATTATCTACTCTGCCAAATATTTATTTATATAACATGCCATTAAAGGTATATACATCTTAATCATTTTATCCCATAAAAGTGTACTTTTTAATCTAAGTTCTGCTTTTTGTTCCCTCTGTCAAACTCAAAACCTGCTTTTGTTATGTTTCATATTAAGTGTATAATCAAATATTCTGAGGAAAACTGTTCTGCAGAAGTACATCAGAAATAAACAAGCAATACAGTTAGTTGTAAAAATACAGTAAGTTTTGTAAACACACTTTAAAATCCTTTAAAATCCAAATCAGCTGAATACTTTCTAAATCTAATAAATTTGCACAGCTGGTCTAAACTTGTAGACTTTTACAAATTTCACCAAGTTGTTAAAACTACTGTGTACGTCCTGGCACATCAGATCACTACTTGAGTAAATGCTTTAACTCTTTCATGCATGAATTACGAGAACCTTAATCAAGATTTTTTTTTATCCCTGAGTATTTTTATTTCTCTTTAGGCATGAAAAAAAAACAATGCGAATGAAATTTTTTTTATGAAGCTATTTTTCATGGAGTTAAAAAAAAAAAAACATTCACTCTGCTGGACACCATGCATTTCGTTTTAGAAACAAAGAAACATGTATTTACTGATCTACTGTGTGAAAACTATGACATAAAAACATTTTTAATGCTGCTAATCTGATGTTTTCTCACATTTTAACATACTCTAATACTAGCTCCTACTCACTCCATGGAGATAATATGCAAAAAAAAAAAACCCAAAACACAACTTTTTGTTTAAAAAATAATTAAAAACCCTGTTAATTACAGTGTATTTTTATTTATTTTATTTTGTATTTTACCTTTATTTAACCAAGAAATCCCATTGAGATTAGGAATCTCTTTTGCAAGGGAGACCTGGCCAAGATAGCAGCCATACCAAGTCCAAACAACATAAAACACAAACATGATACACAATTAACAATAAAACAGAATAACTATTCAACCTAAGTCTAATAACAATGACAATTACAATAACAATTATTTTATACTCAAACATGCTCCTGCAGATCAGGTTTATCCAGAACAGCAGTTACAGTAATGGTCTGAACGTCAGTGAATGGGATGGTGCATAAGCATTCACTGTGTTGGCTGATCTGGAACTAAAACAACCAAACCCATGAATATACAAGAGAACAGCTGGAGAACAACTGTCCACTGTACTGACCACTATGCATGAAAGGGTTAAAGAGGGTTTTCGTCAACCACACACTGCTGCTTTGTATGTAAAACTACATATTCACCACTAGATGGCAGCAGGTTTCCTCTGGCTCAAATCCAAATCCATGTCTTAGAAATACTGTAGCCCAGGGCTGACAAACTCATTTTAGTTCAGTTCCATATTCAGCTAAATTTAATCTGCAGTGGGCCCAACCAGAATAATAATAACAGAATAACCTGTAAATAATGACAACTCCAATTTTTTTGTCTTTGTTTTAGGGTAAAAAACGAAAATAAATAAATAAATAAATTTTGAAAATACTAATATTTATAAACTATCCCCCCCCCCCCCCCCAAAAAAAAAAAACCTGAAAAAACTGCAATTTAAATTAAAAAACGTAAGAAAATTTAGTGCAATTTTAGCAATATTCTGCCTCAACTTCTCATTTATCCATGTGCATTATGGATCAGATCTACAAAGACACTAAACACTGAGGAACAGGAAGAAAAGAGTTCAAATTGGGCTGAATTTTCTTTAGACATTTCAGGTTGGTCAGATTTGTTCAGGTTATTCACATTTGAGTGTTACAGGAGAGTTTGGAAATGTCAATATTTTCATCATTTAATGTTATTTTTGGCACTAAAACAAAGAAAAAAATTAAGCTGTTGATTCTAGATTTTTTTAGGCTTAATTGAAGATTTTTTTTTTTTTTTTTAACTTAACATAAGATTTTTTTTGTTTTTTGCTTAATTCAAGATTTTTTGCTAAATTTGAGATTTTGTTTGGCTTAATTGAAGATTTTTTTTTTTTTTACTTAATTGAAGTTTTGTTTTTTGTGTTTTTTGCTTAATTCAAGATTTTTTCCTTAATTCAAGCAATTTTTTTTTTTTTTTTTTTTTTTTTGCTTAATTCAATTCAAAACTGTGGAATTTTTGCCCTTGGCAAAAACATCCCAGGGGCTGAACTGGACCCTTTGGGGGGCCGCATTTGGCCCCTGGGCCGCATGTTTGACACTCCTGCCGTAGCCTATATGATCACTACAATTACATGTCATGTTAAACTGTCAGCATTCAGTCATGAGAATCCCAGTGTAACTGATGCAGCTTAGTGGCAGCGTTTACATGAAAGAGTATGTGCAAAGAAATAGAAAGAAAAAAAAGAAACACAAAGAATGACAGAAAAGACAAACAGGAGAGAAATAAGAACACTAAAACATAAATATAGATGAAAGAGCTCGTGTCAGACAATAATATGGTGTAGATGTGTTCTGAGGGCGCAGATGGAGGTCTGCAGGCCTTTCCCAGTCTGAATGGAGGTCAAGTTCTCTATTGGCCAGGTGTGGGGGAGGGGTTAATGGAGGTGCGGGGGAGGGGCTAAAACCTGCCACTTGGACACACAAACACAATCTGTGCACAATCACACTCTGTAGTTTGCGGCTCCGTTCGAACATGCACAGAACCAACGTCAGTAACCAGCCTCCACCTCAGGTACATGTTCTTTTCTTTTCTTTTGTTCAGAAAGTATCGAGTGGTTGATGTTGTACAGGTGTAAAATGGATTTATGTGCATCTGCTGTGTGAAGCAACAGGCTGTTTACTGAGAAGAGTTTACTAAGAAGATTATGTGGGGCAGGACACAATAACTACAAGACGTTTTACAAGAAGAACCATATGCTGGTCAAACACAGACTAAATATCTACATGATTTTCATGATCGATTCTAAAAAGTCAACTGTGAATAAATGACCAACTCCATTATTTATCAAGTCAAGATATGTAACGTTTAACCTTATTATCAGTATTTCTGTGTTTGTTTCTATGTACTGGGTGATTCTCAGTATTCAATAAAGAACAAAATGAACCTCAGTTTTCAGACAGAAGTAGGTATTCAGTCGAGTGGTAGATAACCCATTTCTAAGAAGTCTGGTCCTAATCTTCCTCACACCTGCCACAGTCATGCCAACGCTATAAATACACCTGCAGCATGTTGTGTTGTGGATCATAAGAGGATCCGAGTGGTGTCGGTGTGAAGAAGCCATTTAGATCCTAAAGCCAGAGGATGTCCGAGTTTGATGAAAGCTGATACAGAATCAGCGATAGTGAAAGGAAAACAATGGAGCCTGGAGGACTCCGATCTGACAGGATGATCTGCTGATTAAAGGTAAAACCAACGCTTCTCTCAACAGTTTCTGCTTCTTAATCCACTAAAAGTGCATTAGAAGTTAAATCTGAGTATCTGTCAAAATCACCACACTGTAAAAAAAAAAAAAAATCTGTAATTTAACAGAATTTTCACTGTTTATTTTACAGATTTTTCCTGTATTTTTAAGATACAGGAAAATATCAATGAAATGACAAAAATAGACTGTGATTTTGCATGTCAAATGTAAAATAACATGAAAAAACTGTAACTGTGAATAACCATAACATTTCCATTTTTTAAAAGTTTCTTTTTTTTTTTTTTTACAGAAAAATACAGTTAAAATACATTTGCAAATGTATCATAGTTTCACAAATATTTATTTTCTATTTATGAGATTAAACTGTTAATTTAAAGTTTAATACTGTAAAAAAAAAAATTATAAAATGAGATAAAATTACTGACAATTAACCGTAAAAGAAGTATTTGTTCTGTCAGTTGAACCAGACTTGTTTGTTAATTGACAAATATCTTGTGTAATTACAGGAGGTTTCACAACAAAAATGTTGAATAAATGTATTTTTGTGAATGTATAACATGTATAAGCACTGATAAACTGTCCAAATACAGTCTTTATCAGTGGATTGGACAACTGAGTCTCATTGAAAATATTTTATATATACATATATATATATATATATATATATATATATATATATATATATATATATATACATATACATACATACATACATATATACATATATATATATATATATATATATATATATATATATATATGTATAGGTAATTTGATTGTTTTAATACATGAAAATATTCTTTATTAAACATTAAAAAGTAAAAAAAAAAAAAAAAAAAAATCTCATGCAAAGTTAGGGGGAAAAAAACTATATTTTAATTATGGAAAATTATTGTATTTTTATGAGATGGTTATTTTCCGTTATTTAACAGTATTTTTTCGGCACCCCTGTGGCCAGAATAATACTTTTTTTTTTTTTTTTTACAGTGCAGAACTGCTGTAAAACATAAATAATTTAAATAAATATATGCCTTATTGCTTAACAAGATATTTTAGATAGTACTGAGATTTAACCATAACAAGTTAAAACAATAGTTTGCATAATATTTCAACAGAGAGACAAGATTTTTTTTCCTTACTTCAAGAATGAGACCAGTTGCACAACTTGTCAGTTTATGATGAAGTCTTATCTTCAGTTTCTGTTTTTGCCTTTTTTTGTCTTGTCTGTTCAAAACAGGAGGTTCTGTTTAATAATGTCTGTCTTCCTTCTAATGTTGCATGGTTTTTACTGTGTAGTTGTTTATGGTTTTAGATGAATGTTTCCATGTCAGTACACAGTAGAATTCCCATATCTGGGACCGATCCTGTTCATGATGTGGGTCATCTGTCTACTGACGAACATTAATAATGCAAAGTGAATTTTTAATAAATGTATTAGTTGATGTTTTAGTCAAGAAAAGAGCAAAAATCTTTCAAAAGAATGCATTTGACTCATAGTTAAGTAAGTGTGGCGTATACTGCGGTCCCCTTTTAAAATCCTCTCTAGGTCAAGGGTTATGGGTCCTCCAGGTAATCCTCTACAGGTGGAAAAATGCTGAATCTGCTGATCCACATGTTCATGAGTTTATGAAGACAAACTGATTGATTCTTCTGAAAAAGTGAATACAAATACGACTGCAAAAACAACAACTACTACTACTACTACAACTACCACTACTAATAATAATAATAATAAGAGGAAGAAGAAGGGCAAACCACAGAGCAGGGGTCTCAAACATGCGGCCTGGGGGCCAAATGCCAAAGGTTCCAGTCCGGCCCATGGGATGAATTTGCAAAGTGTAAAAATTCCACAGCCAAGGCTGTGGAACTCATTTTAGTTCAGGTTCCACATACAAACCAAAAATAGCATAATAATTTACAAAAAATAATGACTCCATATTTTCTTTTTGGTTTGATGTGAAAACAATAATGTTACTTAATATTATTATGCCTATGAATAATGACAACTTCAAAGTTTTGATTTTGTTTTAGTGCAAAAAATAACATTAAATCATGAAAATATTTACATTTACAACCTATCCTGGAACAACAAAACAAAATGTGAATACCCTGAACAAATATGAACAACCTGAAATGTCTAAAGAAAATTAAGCACAATTTTCACAGTTTTCTTCCTGTTCCTCAGTGTTTAGTGTCTTTGTAGATCTGATCCAGAATGCACATGGAAAAATGAGAAGTTGAGGCATATTATTGTTAAAATTGCACTTATTTTTCTTAAGAAATGTAAGTTTTTTTCAGGTTATTCACATCTTTTTTGTTTGGATAGTTTATAAAAGTAAGTATTTTCATAATTTAATTGAGTTTTTTGCACTAAAACAAAGACAAATATTTAGAGTTGTCATTATTTATAGGTTCTTCTGTTATTATTTTACTGGTCCGGCCCACTGCAGATCAAATCCAGCTGAATGTGGAACCTGAAAGAAAATGGGTTTGAGAGCCCTGTCATAGAGAATTGCCACAATGTGATAAAATAGATTAACTTCATTGACAACTTGAATGAGTTTAGAAAAAGCTTAATAAATGAAATAGTTCTCCTGTGTGAAGTTTGGAGTTTGTTGGAATTTCCCAGGAAGTGTTGAAAATCTGCTTAGAGACCTGCAGCTAAAAGCTGATAAAATGATCATTTCATGACACTGTGTTTTATTGAAAACCAAGGTTCTACATTTAAAAAAAAACATTTCTAGCTAATAAAACATTGTGTCTTTGATCCTCATGAAAATAATCAAATTAATTTGCAGAGATGATTGCTGAAAACAAAACTTAAATATGCTTCTTTGTGGGACATAAATGTACTGTATTTAAAAGGAGATGACACCTTACAGACTCCTTTTATCATCAGGTAAAAAAAAATATTTTGGAACAAAAATATTACAAAATGTAATACAATATTAAAAAATGAAAAAACAGTGAGAGAACAAAAATGACAAGACAGGTCAATGTTCACAAGGGACTACAGTCATTTTGTGACCTCTTAAATGAGTAAGTGGGGGTAAATAAACTGTATCTTGGTTCAGTGGTAAATGCTGTTTTCTTTTTGTAATATTTGTCATTTAAGATTCTTATTCGAACCCAAACCAACTATGATCTTTTTACCTTTACTTTCAACTTTTACTGTCACATTATCTCAGCCCAAATGCAAGTTTTCTCAGTTTGGTTGTGACCGCACAAATAACTTCATGTTGATGTTGTATATTTTAGTTGCAAAAATTTATCCAAAATGTATTTTGAATGTAAAATGTATTTTTAGACTTTTACATTCCATTATCATTCCATTTTGGATTTTTCAGCAGCATATGTACTAAAAACAACAGGAGTATGGGCCAAACATGCCACATATCCTCCTGAGACCCAGCAATGCATTTTTGTCCTCTGTAGTGGACAAGAGTTTACCAGCTTTACTTTAAAATAAAAATTACATAATGTCCACTGAAAAGGACATTATATATACAAATAAAATGTATCTGAAAAAACTGTTGCATCATGCTGTTTCCAATTAGGGCAATTATTTCATGTAAAATGGTGAAAATGTTCCTTACTGGGTGTCAGGAGGATATTGAACAACCCTGTTTAAGATCATTGTACTGTATAGAACAGGAACTGGGAAACAGAAAACAAGATCAATACATGCTTTTAAAATTAAAGAGTTTGATGAGCTAAAAGGACATTATTTCTGAATCATTCCAATGGAAAACCAAAGGACTTAAAACTGAACTGAATCAACTGGTCCTAGAAGGGGAATGGATCAACATGGACTGCGTTCAGACTGCAGTAAATGAGGCCCAAATCCAATTTTTTACCCATATGTGACCTGTATTTGATCTGTTCCAAACAGTTTGAACAGCACAAATCTGATTTTTTCAAATCCAACCCAGGCCACTTTCATATGTGGTCTTAAATCTGACACGTCTGTGATATTTTGCAATTCAACTTCAGTCTGAACGTCCAGGTCGCATTTATCCGACCTTCACGTCATTGAAATGTGACAAATGTCACAATTCTGCGTCCTAGGAGAGTCACTTCTGTAAACACAATGCATGCCTGTGTGGTCATATATTATGTCAGGACCTCTTTTGCGCATGCGGGTCACTTCAGGGTCACATTCAGTTCAGACTCAAAAGTGACAGAAGTCGCATTTAATGTGTAATATGAACGAGCACACAAAAAAAATCAGATTTCACCAAAAAATCCTAATTGTGCATTAAGACCTGCTGTGTGAACACAGCCTTATTGATCATTAATCAGGCCTTCATTAATCTGGTTCTGCTCTTTGGCTACTTCTATGTGTATGTCGTCACATTATATCGATCTGTGTGTAAGTGTATGGATACGATATGTTTATGGCTAAAATACAGACCTGTTTCACAGGAGATATTCAGACTTGGACATCATTAATATTATCAGTCACACCTGTGCTTTTCCTGCTTTTATAAACTGTAATATATTCTATGAAAAGGTGGATCAAATAATTTATTACCCACTGGGACAAATTAAACTTAATAAAACCACATTAACTAAATTATTAAGTTTCTATGTATTTCTAAGGTTATTATTGTTCACACTGGAACAGATGTACCTGAGTTATTTCTGAAATTCTAGAAAATTTACAGTTTTGAAAAATATTGTGGTAAAAATTCATGTTTATGCACAGTTTTATTATTACAGTTTTAAACCTGTTTAGAAAGTCAGACGTAAATATATATATATATATATATATATATATATATATATATATATATATATATATATATATATATATATATATATATATATATATATATATTTTGGTCTTGTTATAGAATTGGTTCAAAGTCCAAAATAAATGCCTCAGGATGAGTGTTGTTTCCTATCAAATATATCTAGTTACAAAAAAAGGGCAAGAAAAACAGGTGAGAACAAAAAACCCACCACTGATTACTTTAAAGTAGGGATGCACAATCATTGTGTGACCGAGGCGGCTGTGGACTCCGGGGGCTGTGGCGCCTTCTCTCACTGGGGTCCGCTCCTTTCTGGTGGGTGGGGGTCCCAGTTGGCCCTCTCCCGCTAGTTGGGATGCGGGGCTGTGTTGCTGGTGCCTGGTCGCCGGGGTCGGCGGCTGCCTCCTGGTGCGGATGGCTCCCTGAGACAGCGCCTCCTAAATTGATCTTTTACCTTTACTTGTACATTTTTGTTCTGGTCTACCCGTGCTCAGTCAGTCTTCTTAAGTATGTGTGAGCTTGTGGGTTTGCATGTATATGTGTGTGTGTGTGTGTGTGTGTGTGTGCGGGTGAGTGGGTGGGTGTGGGTGGGGGGCGGTACTGATTTTTAAACTGATATGTAAAGCACTTTGTGCTACAGTTTTTAATGTATGAAAAGTGCTATATAAATAAAGATTATTATTATTATTATTATTATTGTTTATACAAGCGATACGGATAACCAATAATTTCCTGCTTCCCGTAACTGATACTGATAACAAACAGCAATAGTTTCCATTCTTCAAATTCTTTTATTATTATTTCAAGTCAGTGTTAAAACTCAGTTAATAGTAAAATAAGAGTTTCTACACAGCCAAAAGTCAATGGCTGCTTGAAATGGACAGCAGACCGAGAGTTTTCAGTTACTTACTGTTTATGTACAACTGTATAATTTGGTGATGATCAACTGCTGTTTTCGGAAATTAAGCTACGTTAAACTTTTTCTCTATAACGTGCGCCTGTGGAGAGGAAAAGGCTTAACGTGGACAACATCCATAAAATTTGGGATGTGGTTGTGATTTTTGCAGAGGTGAAAGGGGGCATGACTGCAGATGTCCGCACGAACTTTGGCGATGATTGATCACTGTTCTGGGGCATTAAGCTACATTCAGCTTTTTTTACATTAAGCGTTCTGGAATGTCCCTCTTCTTCTTCTTCTGCTGCTGCCAGACCAAAACAGTGGCCACAACTGCTTGGTCTTCCTCTTTGTTTTGCAGTTGTAGCAGAGAGTAAGTAAATGAAAACCCTTTTACTTACAATGTACTGATCCAGACCTCTTCTTCTTCTTCTTGGTTTTTATGGCGGTTGGCAAGGCAACAACGTGAACTGTGAACTGGTGAAATGCACAAAATCTAAGCAATTTACATTTATTATTATGGGCTCTGTTTATCAGTGAAACTTTAATTAGCAAAATTATCTGATTATCATCTTTTTTGGGGGGTTTTTCAATATTGGACCAAAAATGATCAGTGCTCATAGTTATTGTGCATCCCTACTTAAAAGACAATAAGAAATGATAATATAAATGATAAAGGAAACTCTCTTTGTTTTTTGCTTTTGCAGAATCTCTGCTGGATTTTCTTTGGTGCTGATCATCATGTTTAATATGAAGGTGTGAGAGTCCCTGCCGTAGTGCCATCCCATCTGTTAATGTTGGACTGGACATGATGACGTCTGTGATTTCCAGACTCGTCCTGAAACATGAACCTGCTTTAAATGTGACTCGTATTAACCCTGGGAAATGAAGCCCTACTATTCTTACACTGACCTGGACTAAAGTGGACTCAGGTGCTCCTTGGAAACCACCCCCCCGGACGGTTGTGAGTGGATGTTTGTATGTAGTGTGTGTGTGAGCGGGTGCAGCGTTGGATCCGGTGTGGAACCAGGGTCCGGCCGGGTATCCGGCCTTTGGGCCGGAGAAGCTCCAGACCAGTAACTACTCGCTGGTGTTGCTCATTCAGCTGAGCCTGCTCTGCTTCGACCTGTTCGTCAACTCCTTCAGTGAGCTGCTGAGGACGGAGCCGGCCGTCCAACTGGTGCTCTTCATGTGAGCTATTCCTGCTGCCAAAGATGGTCTTATTATGCTCAGGGGAAAGCCATTCTGAGCTAAAAATACAAGGCTTTAGTCGTCGGTACTGAGTCATATGGGACGCTGGAGAGACTTGAAATAGCTCCATCCTCAGACAATAAGCCTGTAAATAAAAATAAAGCCCATCTGTTCCTCTTTGTTTCAGCTCCTCATACATTTTCTCTTCTCTTATTGAATTTGACAGAATCCAGGACATTTCTATCCTTTTCAACCTGATCATCATTCTGTTGATGCTGTTCAACACCTACGTGTTCCAGGTCGGCCTGGTTTCCTTATTACTGGACCGTTTTAGAGCTCTGCTAATGCTCTCTGCTCTCTACCTGACCTTCAGTATCATACTCCACTCATGGCTCATGGTATGTTCACTGTCAGCACAACGCTGTGCGTCACAGTCTCAGCTCTTATTCTCTGTATCACATCAAAACCAGTTCTATATGAAGCCACACACAATACCAAATTCAGCACAATTTGTCTGACTATTTTTTTGTCCTAGAATTTACGCTGGCTGAACAACAACAGATTTATTTGGACAGACGGCCTGCAGGTGCTTTTTGTTGTCCAAAGAACTGGTAAGATTACATTTCATGCAACACTTTTAAGCCTTTAACCCCTGACATGTCTGTGGTGAGCATTCTGATTGTATGATTTATTTTAAATATTCAGAAAAATTAAACCCTTTGCTCAACAGGAAAAATTGCAAAACGTGCTGATAGAATAGACCTTGCACTTTCCATAGACATCTGAGCATGCTCAGTGCACCCCCGCCGCCTGTGGAATGGGGGGCAAATCAGAGTGAGTGAGACCATGAAACCAACTCACTTTAAAAATACGGTTTGAGCTTTTTTTCACGCCGTTTTCCTTGTTGTTTTTTTCTTTTTACTGTTGTTTGCAGTGTTATTGTGATTTTCCTTTTTTTAAAAAAAAAAAACTTGTGTTTTTATTTAGTTTTGACCGTGTTACTGCTTTATGAAGTACAGCCAGGTGCCAAAAAGCAGCTGGACTGATTTAGAAAAAAGAACCCAAAACAAAACAAAAACTACTGCGCCTAAATTCAAATCCTTGTTGTTCAGTGTGTTCCAGTTCACAGCTCATGTTCAACATCTGAAATCTCTTATTGATGTACATTCTGAGTGCCTTATGTGGTAAATAGCTGTAAAACTTCAGTTCCTCTGTGTTATTGTGTTATTCCACCCTGTTTTGACTGTAAAACACACAGTAAAGCAAAACCACTGAAGAACAGGAACACAAGCACAGACTCACAGCAGCTTTTATGAACCTGAAACAGACATAAATTCACAGCTGCATGTTTACCTGAAATAATGTCTCGGGTTAAAACAGGGGTCTCAAACTCATTTCTTCCAGGGTCCGCATTAAGTTGAATTGGATCTCATGTGGGCCGGACCAGTAAACTAAGAGCATCACAACCTATAATTACTTTTTCTCTTTGTTTTAGTGTGATAAAAACATTAAATTATTAAAATATTTACATTTACAAACTATCCTTCACAAAAAACATGTGAATAACCTGAAAAAAAAATAATGTTAACAATATTATGCCTCAACTTATCATTTGTACAAGTGCGTTACACACAATGTTACACAAACATTTGGTAACAGGTATAATATTGCTTAAAAAACTGGAGTTTGGAACTAAAATAAGAACAATTTCTCATTAAATTTCTCGTTTGCCCAGGTCATTGTTCTTCTTGGTAGTTCTTTGAGGTTCAACTGGACTAGTTTGGCTTCAAAAGAGCAAAACTAGTCCAGTTGAACCTAGAACCTAGAAAAATGGAGTTGTCACTTTTTATAGGTTATTATGTTATTGTTTTACTTTAGATCATATTGATCTGAATCTGGAACCTAAACTAAAATGAGTTTGACACCCTTGATTGTTAATATGTTCAGTGTAATTTTTGCACTTTGTAAATTCATCCCATGGGCCAGATTGGATCTTTTGGCTGCATGTTTGAGACCCCTGGGTTACAGGATTAATGTAAACCCAGTGCACTGGCTCATAGGTTCCTTTTATTTAAAAACAAAAGGCTATATGTACAATTATTATCTATATTATAAAAGCCACATGGCCTCTGTGAGCGTGCATGTGTGTGTGTGTCTGGGGATTCACACAAATTCCAGAAAGAGCTGACTGCTGCAGTTTGGAATACTTATATGACACTATTTTTGGTCAAGGAACAGACTAGCAAATACAGGAAGTTGATAGGACCAGTATTTTGGAAGATATTAGTAATTTTGAAATACAAAAGCCTTACAATCACGTTGCTATGGCCAGAATGCTTTGGCGGTGACTGCTGGACAAATGCAGTACAGCATGAACAAATACACAACAGCATAAAAACGACCACATCTACAACCCACGGATCTCCCCAAGTCAACACACCAGTTATCTCTTAAGCTTGTTAATAATCTTATGTTATTTCCTCCGCCAAGGAGGTTCTGTTTTTGTCGGCGCTGGTTTGTCTGTCTGCCTGTTTGTGTGCAAGATAACTCAAAAAGTTATGGACGGATTTGGATGAAAATTTCGGGAAATGTTGATACTGGCACAAGGAACAAATGATTAAATTTTGGTGGTGATGGGGGCACGGGGGCCCACTGACCTGGCTTCTGGTTACAAATGTGATTTTTCCATTATCAGTATGTATCTGGGGAATGTTCACTGAAAGAGAAGGAGGCTACAATCCAAGGGGAGAGCTACATTTAAAAAAAAACATAAAGAACAACAATGAAAAGTATGTGCAGAACAAGCTGTGGAACAATCTAGAACAGGAGATAAAGGAAAGTACAAATATAAATGTATTTAAAAAGAGGTCTAAAGAATTGTTTCTAAATAGTTATATGGAACATGAAGGATAAAAATAATATTGTCCACCAGTCGTGGTTCTTGGAATTAAGAGAGTAATTCGAATTTCAGAGATTTTCATCTGTGTGAGTGGATTAAAGTGAGGGCAGATGTGAAGTCCAGATGAACTGGGATTGTAGGTGTGAAATTATGGGATGGACCTTATGATGCATTTAAGTTATCCACTCCTTTGACAAAGTTAAAAAAAAAAAAAGTATCTTAAGTTTGAAATTATTCAGAAATGTTGAATTGAGATGGTAGATATGTTTTTGTTGTTTTGTTTATTATTCTGGTGTGAGTGCTCGATGCTGTTCACATTTAAGGTGATGTAAGCAGTGTATTAGCTGAAAAGGAGAGGCAAAAAAATAAGCTTTTGCTTCTAGCCTATTCCTTTTGTGGTTTTTATGTTTATTATGATTAATATACTGAGTAACCAAAAATAAATTAATTCATTCATTCTATTACGAAAACACGAGGCACAGACCCAAATGCACGAGACTGACTCAGAGAAGCTTAGTTTGAGTATTTATTACTCAAAGAATTATTGAGACAATGGATTCTTCAGAACAAAGGGAAACACAAAAATCTTCTCGGACGAGGAATCAAAAATGTAACAAAAAGTTCATCACAAGCATGGCATCAAAAAATGAACAAAAAGGTCTTCTCAAACGTGGTATAAAAAAGTCTAACAAAAAAGTCTTCACGAACGTGGTATTAAAAATTCTAACACAAAAATCTTCTCAAAAGAGGAATCAAAGTACAACAAAAATTCGTCACGAAATGTGAAATCAAAAACTTACTAAATGTTTCAAGCAGCTCAGGAGAGTGTCGAAGGAGTGTTTATTTTAACCAGCATGAAAGACGCACTGACAACAGACACGAGGAGAGGAGGGAATGTAACGGGAGGAGAGATCATGAACCCCAGGAGCAGACGATCAGGGAGTCAGGGAGGACGCAGACACACACACACACAGTGCACACACAGCAAAACCCCTCACCAAAATACAACAGGAAACAAACAAAACCAAGTGTCACCGCTGAGGACGGTGAGTCACACATTCATTCATTCATTCATCTGTAGGTAATTCACATGTATGAGGTCTCACAGGAGGATTTCTTCATGTGTACAAATACATATACAGTGGATATAAGAAGTCTAAACACCCCTGTTCAAATGCCAGCTTCTTGTGATTTAAAATGATAAGACCAAGATAAATCCTTTCAAAACTTTTTCCACCATCAGTGAGACTTATAGTCTGTACAAGTCAATTGAAAAACAGACTTTTAAAGGGAAAAATAAAAACTTCCAATAACCTGGTTGCATAAATATATATACCCTTAAACTAATACTTTGTTAGAGCCCTTTTGGCTTTTATTACTGCACTCAGTCTTTTTGGGTAGGAGTCTGTCAGCGTGGCACATCTTCATGTGTCCATTTTTGCCCACTCTTCTTTATAAAAATGCTCCAGATGTGTCAGACTTGCGAGGGCATCTCCTGTGCACAGCCCTCTTCAGATCAGCCCACAGATGTTCGATCGGACTCAGGTCTGGACTCTGGCTGACACATTCCAAAACCTTCATCTTCTTCTGGTGAAGTCATTCTTTTGTTGATTTGGACGTGGGCTTTGGATCACTGCCGTGCTAAAAGATGAAGTTCCTCTTCATCTTTAGCTTTTTAGCAGAAGCCTGAAGGTTTTGTGCCAACACTGACTGGTATTTGAAACTGATCAGAATTCCCTCCACCTTGTCTAAAGCCCGAGCTCCAGCTGAAGAAAAACAGCCACAAAGCATGATGCTGCCCCCACCATGCTTCACTGTAAGTATGGTGTTCTTTTGGTGATGAACAGTGTTGTGTTTGTGCCAAATATACCTTTTGGAATTATGGCCAAAAAATTCAACCTTAGTTTCATCCGACCATTACACATTTTCCCACGTGTTAGAGATTTAAAATGTGTTTTTAAAAAAATTTGCTGGATTTGGGTACTTTTCTTCACAAGATAAGGGCTTTGGTCTTGCTCCCTTACCCCATATCCCAGACATGTGAGACTGTTGTCATATATACTACATCACAAGTATTTGCTATAAATTGTTGCATCTCCTTCAGTGTTGCTGTCAGCCTCTTGACAGCCTCCCTGACCAGTTTTCTTCTCCTCTAATCATTAGTTTTATAGGGATGTCCGGTTCTTGTTGTGCCATATTTTCTCCACTTGATGATGACTGTCTTCACTGGGATCCATGGTATATTTAATGCCTTGGAAATTCTTTTGTACCCTTCTCCTGACTGATACCTTTGAACAGTCAGATCCCACTGACGCTTTGGAAGCTCTCTGCGGACCATGGCTTGTGCTGTAAGATGTGACTACAAAAATGTCAGGAAAAGCCAACGAGAACAGTCCAACTTTATTTGGGGTTAATCAGAGACACTTAAAATGGTGGCAGGTGTGTGCTGACTACCATTTAACATGAGTTTAAATGTGATCGGTTAATTCTGAACACAGCCACATCCCCAGTTATAAGAGGGTGCACACTTGTGGAACCAATTCAATTCAATTCAATTCAACTTTATTTGTATAGCCCAATATCACAACAAGGTTATCTCAAAGGGCTTTACAGAGTCAGTTAGAGTAAACAACAGTCAAATGAACAGCAAGAAAATGAGTAGTGTCCAGGGCATCCCCCGTCCTTAGACCCTCCTTCTCGGCAAGGAAAAACTCAAAACCCAGTGGGAAAAGGGAGAAACCTCGGGGAGAACCACAGTGAAGGAGAGATCCACTCCCATGGACGGACAGGCTATAGATGCAGCAGGACTGATGGACGTCCATTTGCAGATGGAGTTCTAGTCTACAAGGATGCAGTAGGGTGGACACATGGGGGGTCCATCCCGCTGGATGAGACAGGCAGGGGCGAGGAGGCCCATCCACAGTGGTGAGGCCGAGGACGTCCATCCAGACAGGTGGGGGAGGGGGTCAGGACACAGGACAGGGCAGGACACAGATGGGTCAGCGCAGATCCTGCCATCATTGGCTCCCAAGTGGTTACAACTGAAAAAGTAGCCACTCCCCCGGAGGGGAGTGGGGAAAGGGGACATCGGGTGAATAGCACTGCACAAACTAAGTTGGCTAAATATTAAAAATATAAGTGCAGACCAGAATGGTACGTAGAACCAGAAACAGGAGATAGGACTCAGTGCCTGTACTTCCCCCAGCATTCTTGCTCCTAGGGCAGCTTAGACTGAACTGTGGGTTTAGTCTGGTTTGAACTAGCCTGACCATAAGCTTTTTCAAATAGGAATGTTTTTAGCCTGACCTTAAATGTAGAGACTGTGTCGGCCTCTTTAATGTTAACTGGAAGCTGATTCCATAAAACAGGAGCTTGGTAACTAAAGGCTCTAGCTCCTACTGTACTTTTACAGACCCTGGGAACTACCAGTAGACCTGCATTCTGAGAACGAAGGGTTCTGTTGGGATGGTACGGCACCAGAGCATCTCTGAGATAAGAGGGGCCCATACCATTAATGGTCTTATATGTGAGGAGGAGGATTTTGAATCTAATTCTAAACTCAATTGGAAGCCAGTGAAGGGCTTGGAGCACAGGGGTGATGTGTTCTCTTCTATTTGTTCCTGTTAGTAGTCTCGCTGCCGCGTTCTGAACCAGTTGATAACTTTTTAGAGAGCTGGAACCACATTACCTCAGTTGTTTATTTTTACTTCCCCTCCCTAAAAGATTTCAGTTGGTTTTTCAATTGAATTGGAAAGGTTATAGGTTACATTAATGGTTGAAAACATTTTGAAATGATTTATCTTGGTCAAATTTTTTTTTTTACATCACAAAAACCTGACATTTTAACAAGGATGTGTAGACTTTTCATATCCACTGTATACACATATATGGTATCTGCTTAGAGTTATATTATTGTGACCTATTCATCAGTTACTAAATGCTGATATTACACGACAACAACCACAATTAAAAAAAAAAAAAAGTTACTTTTAACGCTAATTTGGGAAAACTATTATAGTAAAGTACAAATACAATGCTACTGTGTATAAAAAGTAAAAGGGATGAAAAAAAACAAGCCAAATGTAACCTCATAAACACCTGTGTTTTTTGTTTTTTTTATTGTTACATCACAAATCATGTCATCGCCATAATCAAGTGTACTAGATTTAAAATCCACTTATATACTAGTTAGAAAAAAGCTGTTAATTTTAGCAGAACTAAACTAATCAACTAAAAAAAAAGTTGTAATGTATGTTGGTGTGCTCAGATCTACCTTACTTTTGATTTTCTATGTCTTTACAAAAATGAGCAGGAGTCTTGGGGACATAAACACATTCTCCTCCAAAATAAAAATGTTGAACTATGTAGGACTAAATAACCCTTGTGTCTGTAGTTTAGTACAGTCTACTCTCGTTATACCGCCAACTTCTGTTCACGGCCAAATTGGTGGTATAGTGAAAATGGCGTTCCAACGGGTTGCGTCCATAATGTGCATGTCTTTACTATATGATGTCTATGCTGCCTCCGTTAACCCGTTCTAATTGCGTTTCTAAATAAATCTGGATTCTGTTATGTTGTAAGGGATCATTTAAAGTGGGGAAACATTTGAAGCATTATTATACCGTGTCGGGAAATGACACCCCATCATCTTGAGGCTTTGGCTTCATCCCACGTCCTCTTCCCGACATCCTGACCTACTGAGTGTTCTGCCATAAATGAACGGTGGCCGTTCCGTAGACCTACTCGTAGCTTGTCGCGATCAGCGTCTGGCGCGTTTGTTTCAGTGCATTGTTAAAATTTATGTGTACTCGATGGCAATCACGCTGGCGGTATAACGGTCGGGAAATCAATGGTATAAGTGTTGTTTGTGCATGGAACTGGGCTGGCGGATGGCGATAGGCGGAAATGGCGGTAGCTAATGGAATAATGCATTGGGGATTTTTGTGCAGTGGTTTTGGTCGGCGGTGAGCGAAAATGGCGGTATAACGGCGGGCGGTTTAACGAGAGTAGACTGTATATGATCCAACAAAAATTCCATGAATCTTTGGTATGTAACTGTTGCCCACATGTCGGATTGTTCCATTGTTTTGAGCAGATGAAAGCTTATGTTGTACATGTTAGATCTGGTGCTCCAAAGAGGGTCACATACATGAGGTTTGGTCTAGGTTCTATAATTCCTGTTGTCTACCAACAGACTCCAGACAGTGACTCATACATATATAATCTCATAAGTGGATAAAAGGATTTATTGTCCAGTTATTGTTCTCTACATGTGATCCTTTATCAACATACTGTAGCCATGGTTTGTCTCTGTTTGGTCTTCTCCTTAAGTCCTGCACAGTCTGTTATTCAGAGTTAAACTCCCAACCTAAGCCACAGTAAAACTCTGCAGAGCTTCTTGCACATTTATCATTCTGCACATAATTATTCATGGTGATTACAATTTCCCTCTTTCTAATCTGTCTTAGTCTGCTGTTGAACAGTTAACATCTATATACAACTCTATCCTCCGGTATCTCTGCAGTAACACAATCCTTGCACAAAGTTTTACCATGGGCGGTATGTGCAAACCAATGTAAGATGTGGACAACTTAAGTACGCAACAACTGTCTAGAGCACAGGTATCAAACATGCGGCCCAGGGGCCAAATCCGGCCCGCCAAAGGGTCCGATCCAGCCCGTGGGATGAATTTGTGAAATGCAAAAATGACACCCAATATATTAAAAATCAATAGTGTAAAAATCATTTTATTTCACGTTCCATGCAAACACATATAAACCAATTAGATCTCAGCTGGGTCAGAGCAGAAAAATACTGTCATATTAACCTATAAATAATGACAACTGCAGATTTTGTCTTTGTTTTAGTGTAAAAAAAGTAAAATTACATGAAAATGTTTACATTAACAAAGTATCCTTCAACAAAAAATGCCAATAACCTGAACAAATATGAACAACGTGAAATGTCTTGACAAAAGTAAATGCAATTTTATCAGTATTATACCTGTTACTAAATGTTGCGTATTTGTGATTGTACTGTAAGTTGTAATGCACATGTGTAAATGATAAACTGATAAACTGAGGCAGAACATGGTTAAAACTGCACTTGTTTTCCTTAAGACATTTCAGGTTGTTCACATTATTTAGATTTTTAAGGAAACAATGTAGATATAAACATTATTATAAAGTAATTTTACTTTTTTCACTGCTATTATTTTACTAGGCCGGCCCACTTGAGATCATATTGGGGTGAATGTGACCCCTGAACTAAAATGAGTTTGACACCCCTGGTCTAGAGCCAAAGATTGTCTTCTAAGTTTGGAGCTCAATTTATCAATTTAAGTGGAATTGAATTAACCCTTTCCTGCAGTGGTCACTCCAGTGGACAGTTCTTCTCCAGCTGTTCTCTTGTATATTCATGGGTTTTGTTGTTTTAGTTCCATATCAGCCAACACAGTGGACACTTATGCATCATCACAAACACTGACATCCATACTATTACTGTAACTTTGCTGTTCTTGATAAACCTGATCTGCACTAACATGTTTAGTGGAAATCAATTGCTAGTTGTTATTGGACTGTAATTAAAAGTTTTGTTGAACAAAAGTTCTTTTTTTTGTTTTGCAAATGATCTCCATGAAGTGAGTAATAACTAGTATTAGAGTATGTTAAAATGTAAGAAAACATCAGATTAGCTGCATTAAAAATGTTTTTATTTCATAGTTTTCACACATATCACTTTCTGGTAATGGGTTTTAAATCCATGTTTCTTTGCTTCAAAACTTAAACACATGGTGTCCAGCTGAGTGGACATTTTTGTAACGCCATGAAAAATAGGTTCATTAAAAAATTTCAACTGCATTATTTTTTTCATGTCTAAAGAGGAATAACAACAAAATATTGACTATGGTTCTCATAATTCATGCATGAAAGGGTTAATGTAATTGTTACGTGGAGGGTAATGAATACTTAGTGTGCAAGTTACATCACTACAGTTACACCCACTGAGTGAAAACAAAGTATGTAAATAAAGGGAGAAAGGGTGTGTGGTCATGAAGAACCACATGGCCCTGGTCTATCATGTAGCTGTAAACTGTCTTCTGATCTTCATTTCGTTATAACATTTACTTTGGTAACTGTTAGCTCATCGCTGGCCTGTTAGCGCTTAGCTCATTAACGACAAATGGTACCTGAGCTAACGCTAAGCTAACAGCTTAAGAGTCTGGTTTAGGCCATCGTTAAATGTAAAGTGTCATGAGATAACTTTTGTTATGATGTGACGCTATATAAATAAATTTGATTGATTGATACAAATACTTACATGATGTGTAACTTAAGCCTTTTACCTAAAAGTACAATTAATTTTCACTGATTAAAAAATAATATGTAATGTGAAATGTAAATAAGCTAACAGCTGATGTTCAAAATATAGTATATACAGAGTAACTACCATCAGTGTCCAGTCAAAAAATACATTCTGTTATGTTAGGTTATATTGTGTTTATTATTTAGAACACATGTAAAAACAACAGCAAATTTTAATTAAGCAAGTAAATAAAACGTCCTTTATGATTTATAGTAACTGTTAGATAAAAATGTAAATGTGATATTTTTATGTAAGAACTTGAATGGGTTGGGCTACTGTAGGTAATTGACATTCAAGGGAAATGCCCAAGTAATTAAATGAATGTATTGTCCTCCATTAGGTTTAAATAAAAGGTACTGGGTGGTTTTAACATGACAGACTGATACTGCTGCTGACACATGAGTATACAGTATACTGCAGTGTGTTTGCTGTGTTGATCATGTTTCAGTCTCCATGTGTTTTTGTTCACAGTGTCAGTGCTGTACTATTATTTCTACAAGAGGACGTCGGAGTATCTGGGCGACCCTCGACTCTACGAGGATTCACCGTGGCTCAGAGAACTGTTTGAGCGGGTCAGACACTCATGACCTCAGCGGTTCGGCAACAGAGAACAGAGCCGAGACTAAGAATGAAAGAGGCACAGGCAGAACCCCCTAAATGGAAAGAAAATATGTTCAAATACAGTGGGTAAGGATCAGATGCATTAATACATTTATGAACACATACAGGGCATTGATAATAAAAGTGCAGTCTGTATTAAATACTCTAAGCCCTAAAAGTGTATTCCTTGCAGGACATGCATTTATTTAATCTGTTCTGTTTGTTTTGTCGGACACCGTTTAGCTTCTGCATCAGCAGCTGCTGCTGATCGTGCTGAGGTCCACTCATTAAAAATACATTACAGAATTATGGCCAAAAAAGATTTACTCCACAAAATATTTCCTTTCCATGTGGGAAAGTGTGTGCCAAAATCCTGGTTAGGCATTTGAGAACTTTTCAGGTTTGTTTAACTGTTCAGAATGTATTTAAAGAGGGTCACTGACAACGCTTTTTATCTGTTGAAATAACTCACCAAATGCCCTTTTTCTTGTCTTTTATCTGCTGTGCATTTTTAAGAGACTATACTGACTCGTTTTATATACATTTTAGACTATTTGAGTTGCTTTGGGTTTGTATGTGATGTTGATATTAAAACAGAATTTGATGTTGTTGAACATCTCCTTTGTCTGTGAATTTTGATTGAACATGGCATTGTGTTTCATATTTGGTCACAGTACTAAAATTAACAGTACATGCACAAATTATTACTTCATTTAGACAAATATACTGAAAACAAAGAAACGTACAACAGTGTTATCTTTGACATACGATTTAAATCCCTGATCCAGAGCTTCCTTCGAAGCAGGACATCAGACGACTGAAGCGGCTCTGATCCTTTAGTTCTTTAAACTCCCTGAGGAGCGACTCATTCTGCAGTTTATACTGCAGATAAAGAAAAAAGAACAGGATTTATGCCAGAGTTTGTTTTTGTGCAATAAATGTGAAATATGCCATACAATTATAGATCTTGAACGACAGGGACATATTGACTGACCATGAACAACACTTTCAGATGTTAAAATGCTAAAGCTCACCCTTGTTGCATAATTATGAAGCTGCTCTGCTTCCTCTGGTCTGTCAGACTGAAAACAGAAGAGATGAAAACAAAGAGACTGATGACTTTAACTGAAACAAATTATACTTTTGGCTAAGACGCTACAAATATAAATACTAATGGTGAATATGAATTCAAGCCACAAAACCTGGTCTCTGTCTGAGTTCCAGCACCTTTGACTTTGGTGTATAAATGACGCAAAAGAATTTTCATACAAAAAAGTCTAATTTTACATAGTTAATAAAAACTAAAACAAATACATTAAAAGAAAAGTTGGAATAGAAATATTTTAACCTGGAGAAATGACTTTTCACATGAATCTGGCTGAGGTGGTTCCCAGAAATGGTCTGAATGCTGCATCTTAAGCCGTATAATTGTATTGATATAATGAAGTTGTGTCATATTTTCTGTGGGCAGACAATGTCAGCATTTTCTGGGAATAGTTTTTCTTCTTTGCAGTGAAAATCTGTTAAAATTTGATCAGATGTAGTATGAAAGGGATCATCATCATCATTATGCTCGTTGTCACTCACCCTGAGGCAGATGAGCGACAGGTACGCCCACACCTCTGCATTCTGATTATTCAGGTGGTTGGCTTCAGTGAAGGCTACCTCAGCCAGACACAGATCCTCCATCTACAAACACACACACAATATAACCATCATGTCTTTTCACAGAAAATGAACAACTCCATATTTAAATTTTGAGCACAGTGTGGGAGGTGAGGTTGTACCCGGTAACAGGCGGTTCCCAGGCCCATCCAGGTGAGGCAGGATGGAGACTGTTCACAGGCCTGAAGGTGGACGACTTTGGCTTTATCAAACTGACAGTGGAACACACACAAACACACAAACAAGGCATTTAGGAAGACAGGGTATGTT
The DNA here is from genome assembly GCF_902148855.1 of Sphaeramia orbicularis. Classification (NCBI taxonomy): domain Eukaryota; kingdom Metazoa; phylum Chordata; class Actinopteri; order Kurtiformes; family Apogonidae; genus Sphaeramia; species Sphaeramia orbicularis. The sequence continues at coordinate 3,416,198 of NC_043959.1, forward strand.
AGTGCTGTCATTGTAGTTAACCCCCCCCCACCCCCCAAAACAACACAGACGAGATAACTGCAGCTGTAACAATAACAAGAGATGAGATGAGATTTAAGACATTTCTATCTGATGTGATACTGTTATTTCTGACAGCTGTGTGTGATGAAAAGCTGCTGTTGCCATGGTAATGCCAACATTTTTGTACGAGAACAGTTGTCAATCTAAGGGAAGATGTGAAAGCTAGAAAAATAACCTAGAGCATGATAAATATGGGTTTACAAAAATTATTAAAAAGAAGACTAAAATTCCAATTCTGTCTGTTAAACATGAAAAACACTTCCACCAAAATTAAGGATGCACCAACTGAAATCACTGACCCATCCAGATGCACTTATTGAAACTGATAATTTGGCAGATAAACTATTTTGTTTGTACTAGTTAATTTTGACTTTGTTGTTACTTGTACCCTGTTTTGTGCTTGGGCAACATAATAAAAATAGGCCAACTTAAGCCAGCCTTCATCACAATGTTTCTGAATGACAAATTCAATCACAGAAATGAATACAGAACAAGTAAAATAAATAACAGATTCTCATTTAGATTTAATGGACTCTATGCACAGCCCCACTACTTCCTGAACTTCAGGTGGGTCCTTCATTTCCTGTCTTTCCTTATTGGACACACTGATTAATCCAGGTGTGCCTGATTAATAAGTAGTCACGACAAGAAGTAGCAGACACACCTGGATTAATCAGTGTGTCCAATAATAAAAGACAGGAAATAAAGGACCCACCTGAAGTTCAGGAAGTAGTGGAGCTGTGCATAGAGTCCATTTGTCACTCTTGAATGTTTCTGCCTGTCTTTCTGCACTGTTTTTTTTTTTTTTAATATTTTGCTGCTGGGATCAATAAAGTCATATCTTATCTTATCAATGAACCAATGATATACCACAGCAGATGAATCACTGCCACTGCTGAAATGGCATTTTTTATGTTAACAGCAGATATTGACCAATATTATGAAATATCTGATACAAATTTTTCTAGACTTGACATAGTTCATGTGTAAGTGTGTTTATCAAGTATGATGTTAATGTTATTCATGTTGTTAAGAATCAGCAGGACCCAGCTGTGATGTTCCCTCAGTTTGTTATTAGTAACATGCTCTGAAAGCAGAGATGAAAATATGTGTACATTTAAAAAAGGCTCATTATGACATGGTAAATGAGTTTTCATGCCTATTTTTGAAAACGCATCTACTTGGTTTGAGTTTTATAAAAGTGGGTCATGACTAAATGCCCATGGGAGAATATGAGGCCTGTGGAACCACTAATAAAAGTGAAATCTCGGACTTATGAGCACGTAGAGTTTTTCTTCCACAGATCCAATAGCAGTTAGCCTGTGTTTTTCTGACCTGCCTGTTCTGGAGGTAGATGGATCCGAGTCGGAGCAGAACCAGATGGGAGTCAAGCGGCTGGTTCTGGAGGCTCAGGCTCCGCTCATAACTGTCCCGGGCTTCGCTGAATGATCCTCGTAGGTAGTGACAGTGACCGTTCAGAGCCCAGGCATCGGCGTCCTGCTCAGACATCCACCACAAACACAAGATATACTACATTTTGGACAGTTTTTCCCTTTATAGACACAATACTGACAAATGTTTTCATTTTTATTTATCCTATAGTACAAAGTACACAACATTTTGACTGAAATAAATTCCTTTCAATGAAAAAAGACCAATTGAGGACAAAGTTTTACTTCACGAACACAGACCCACCTTTAAATATAATAGAACTAAGGGGGGGGGGGGGGGGGGGGGTTGGATTGAATGACTGTCAGACACACATATTTTTAAGACACTGTAGCCTAATGTTGGTGTGTATTTTTAATCACAATCATCAGGAGTGGAAAAGAGTCCCGTAAAGTGTGTGTGTGTGTGTGTGTGTGTGTGTGTGTGTGTGTGTGTGTGTGTGTGTGTGTGTGTGTGTGGTGATGGTGGTGGTGGGGGGGCGCATATGTCTCAATTATTTTTTCTTCCATCACTCCAAAAATGTTCACACAAGGGTAAAAAATGCGTTCTCTGCCTCTGGTTTCATCATTTCGATGTCTTCTAACCACTTCCATGTGTGCACAATAATGCATCCAACCTGTTTGCACCTCCTTTAAAGACGTGTTAAATATAGACACAGTTTCTATCAGCAAAATTGCTTTTGGGTTTGATAAATCCCTTTGTGTGTGCCAAATTAATATATTTACATTTTCTCCTCCCAGCACACGCACAACTGCATGTAAAAAATATTGCATATTCAATGGGTCAAATGTACTAACTGGATGCAGACGTGCTATTTTACACCTTTGAAAGATGCAACCCTTATTGCGCACTGTTAGTAAATCAGTTTGTACATTTTTGTGCATGTGCATTGAGTTTGCACATGTTTTAATACACACAAACCTTTAGTAGATCCAGCCCATAGTGTCTTACATCTGCAACAACTTATGTAGCCCTTTAGCTGATATGATAGCTTCGTAAACATCCATCAGTTTTATAGAGAGCATAAAATTTGGACTGTGTTTCAGTGGATAAAGGTCATGTGGTCTGATGAGTCCAGATTGACCCTGTTCCAGAGTGATGGTCCATCAGGGTGAGAAGAGAGGAGGATGAAGTGATTACCCATCATGCACAGTGCCTACAGTCCAAGTCTGTGGGGTCAGTGTTTTGATCTGGGGTTGGTTCAGCGGCTAAGGTCTAGGTTCAGTAACGCTATGTGTCCAGTAAACAAAGGAAATTCATGTGACATTGCTTAAGTTTATTGAAATGGTGCCATAGTGCGTGTCATAACCAAAGCTAAAGGCTTAATAAGACTAAGGTTAGATATTATAGTGCAGGATTGTGTTAGTTCAGGCTGTGACAGTGTGAGTACCTGATCTCTGTGTGTCAGAACCTCCTCTAAACTGGCAGCAGCGCTGCAGTAGTCAGCTCTGAGCAGCTGTAACTGGGCCAGATGAAGGAGGTAGGACACACTGCGACCACCATCTGGACACAGCAGCTCCTGGGACAGAGCACGCTCAGCCATCTGACATCACATAACAAGGTTAAACACTCAGTTTTTGTTGTTGGATCATTACTGCTGAACATATCATTAACAGCCACTGGTCTTAGGTCTCAGTCACTCTCAGTTCATACACCCTATCCTAATGTATTCTACATAATTTCTATTTTCTTATACTTTAGTCTGTGTTGATTTTAAGTATGGCTATTTGAGGACTCACCTTCCATATTGGATTGATAATCATCTTTATCTGTATCATACTTAACCAGGGGTACAAAATGACCATACAGTACTACGATTTCATTTCAGAGCAGGTTGTTTTCATCCATATTTGTCCAGTGAGAGTCGAGCTCTCAGCTGATGTTGGCAGAGCACCAGCTGCCGTGTATAATCTTACCTGCAGGGCATTGTTTTGCAGCAGGAAGCGGATCGTCTCTGTGTAAATAGTGGATTTGGACTGGATGCTGTGTGCTGAAGGCTGTCTGGATGCCTCTGAGCTCTTGATATCAACCTCTGACTCTGAGAAAGAAAGATTGTGATGTTATCAGCTAACACTGGCTGCTCCATCCACCCAAATTCACAGCCAAAAGTTGAAGGTGCTGCATGACATGTAGGATCAATAGAATTTACTGTAAAATCAATTTGTCAAAACAAATACAATATGATTATCCTCCCATTGCTGGAGAAGCTACAGTTATTTCTTCAAAATTTACCATAGTGATCTTAAAATATAATGTTTCCTTTCTTGCCAGTTTGAGAACTTTACAGTAAACTTACAGTATATTTATAGTAGCAGTATAAGTCCTAGATAACTATGATGCTGTCTATCAGAATGCATCTAAATCTGACCTTACCTCACATACTATATAACAGACTGTAGATGTATGATTGGACATGATCACCAACACCTCACCATCATACATACATCATCCCCTTAACTGGCTGTTGCTAAATGTAAGGAGGCAAATGGTCTTTATGCACAGCCCCACTACTTCCTGAACTTCAGGCGGGTCTTTTATTTTCTGTCTCTCCTTATTGGACACGCTGATTAATCCAGGTGTGCCTAATTAATCAGTGGTCACAACAAGAAGTAGCAGGCACACCTGGATTAATCAGTGTGTCCAATAATGAAAGACAGGAAATAAAGGACTCACCTGAAGTTCAGGAAGTAGTGGGGCTGTGCATAGAGTCCATTCATTGGCCTCAGCTTGTATTTAAATGCATTCACTCCCTTTTTACTCTTACAACACTATCTTGTACCTTTTATATCACATTATGAGCTTAGGCATTCTGCACAACTCTATTTTTCTTTTCCTGGTATGAAGAGAAAGTTTAGCGCAGAAGACTGGAATAACTAATCTGCTGATTTTAGATCCATCTCATATTTAAATATATTTAAACATGCCTTTTAACTTCCAGGTGGAGTGTTCTTGTGATTAATGAACTTGTTACTGTGTGCATTTCTTAAAATCTGTCTTGCATGTAGTAGTTGCTGATCATTCCAAACTCTGTACACTTTTTATCAATGGCCTTAGTTGTGGTTGTAGATTTCTAGTGTTATTAATGTACATATTTTTTGTTTTATGTTTGATTTTTATCGGGGTTTTTTTTGTGTCTTATATATTGAGACCTCATTGAGAATAAGATGGGATTTATCCTAAATAAATATTTACTTCTTACACTACACTGGAGGTAGGGGACACTGCCCCCACATGATAAAAATAAATCAAATGACAGAACAGCGTATTATTTCCTCTAGCGACACCTCACCTTGATTATTAGTGGGCGACTGAGATGCAGGCACGTCTGTCGCCTCCTCATATTTGTCGTTTTCATTCTCTTTGGTCTTTTCCGCTTCTTTCTCCACATGTTTCATCTCCTCCTCTTTTTTTCTATCTTCCTCTGCCTTCAGTTGTTTTCTGGCCTCCAGAAATGCCCTCTGAGCCATGATGGCTTCATCTTGACTGTCATGGAGCAAACCTGGATGGCAAAATAATGAAGGATGGATGCGTTTCTAAACCTCCTGCTTCACTGTTCTACTGGTATTTTCAAAGGTTTACGTAAATGTTTTCACTTGAACTGCCATGTGTTAAAGTCTGTGGAATGTAACAGCAGACAATTGTTCCTAATTTTATGTATTTGTTAAGTTTCTTTTAAATTATTCAGTTTTGGCTGGGTGGTAACACATTTATATACTAAATAATAGTAATTCATGATTCATGACATAATTATTTCTTATTTGTATACTCTGCACTAAATGGTGATTATACTGTGTATACAAGGCTGTGTATCTGATAGTGGAATTACCTGGACAAAGATATTAAGAAAAACATATTTCAAAACTTATACAATAAAAAAACGGTTGCCAACTGTTATGTAATATTATTCTGTAATAAACAAGGAAAATTAATAATTTATACATGTTCAAGGCAGATTTACTCTTGCAATGCAACACATATAAATGTGTTTAGATTAAGAACACAGTGAGCCTTGGGAGCTTGTTTATTACTGTCTTGTCATTTCCCTCTCTATTCCGTTTCTTGTCATTTTATTCTCAACTTCACTGTTAATTAAAAGCTAAATATAAAAAAAAGAAACACATCCCATAGATATGCGTATTATGTGCATATGTGCTTTTGTGTTGGTAAAAAAACTGTCTGTGCCCATTTTGTGAAGTAGGGCTAGGAACCATTAGGAATTAATCTGAAATTAAGTTTTATCTGTGTGGTTCAGTTTTGCATGTTCTGATGTAAAATAGTGCACATCGACACCCTTTTCAAGCATCACTTTTTTATCATTGTAGTTATTTGTTGATATTTTGCATATATGGTACATTGTTTTCATAAATAAAACTATTTTTGAGTTATGTTTTGCCCCAAATTCAGTTTAAAAGACACTAAAATTATGTAAATCTGTATTCCCTAGTTGGTAGACTTTATACTATACTTTACGATGCAGTAGTCAGAGTGCAGAGCTTAATCTAACCAAGCAGCGTCCAGGCAACCACGCTAGGTGGCTCTAAGTGGGCGGCTCGCTCCAGGAAGGCGTGGGCATCCTGGTAACGCTCAAACATCACCGCCAGGACTCCACACATGATCAGACTGAAACAAAAATGCACAGACACACATGCTTTAAAAACTGTTGAAACTGTTCATGTGGACAACGCCAGCATGTTTCACACGACATATAGATATAGACCATCAAGGTCAAGGCTGATGTACAGAAAATGAAGTAAAGTCAGTTTATTTAACTATATACTGTATGTTTCCACATTAGGAGCAGATTAAACCTGAAATGCACACATGATTTTGAAGTTGCCAAGATTTCTACAAGAGTATATAGCTGCAGAAAATATTAAGAAACTGCTGATTTTACTACTAATATGTACATGTTTGAGTAAAATGGACATTATTGCCTATTCAATAAAGTGACGTGTCTAAAAGTATGGTATGAAATGAAAGTACAGATTTTGTATAAATAGTACAATTTAGAGCATCTATTTGTAGAAGACTGGCGAAAACTGGCCTTGAATAACGCAAAGAAAACAAGTTCATGTTCAACATGATACTAATGCTTTAACTTTAGAGAAATGTCAAGGCAACATTTGTCAGAATAACATTGTTAACATGCTCTCCTCACTTTGCTACTGCCTGGTGACTTGCGATCGTCCATTTTACTTTTGCTGACATTTTAGAGGTTGTCAGTGAGGTTCAGGCCTGTATATTTGGAGTTGTTGCGTTTGTTTTTTTTTTTCCAGACCTGTAAATTGAAACTCACAGTGCTGAGCTCATAACCATCCTTTTAATTAATCCCATAGTCGCTGAGGCAGGAAACAACAGCTTGGGGATGGATGATTGGTTTATGATTAATGCCTGATTGTGTTTTGGTTTTTTTTTCTGACCTGGGCTGGTGCTCCTGATGTCTTGACGCAGTGTCATAGAAACACTCTTTAGCTTTCATGTAGTCTCCCGTCAGCATGTAGAGGGTTCCCAAATCCATCATATGGGAGGGTTCATTCGGGTACCTCACCACCAGCTACAGGAAGGCAAAGCAGAAAAACATTTAGTGGCTTGTTAATTGGTATTAAAGGCTATGAGCAAAGATCACTGCTGCAACATGACTTTTATCTGACTGACCTGGGGCAGAAATGAAGGCAAGCTAAAGGTTTTTGTCAGGGAAGGTTGTGAATTTTTGGCTGGAGGAAATGTGTGTTATACCTGTTGGTAGTACTGGAAAGCCAGCTCATAATCTCCAGTAAACTGAGCCTCTTTGGCAAAATGTCTGAGTTGAGAAATACTCAACTGGGTCTCATCTGATGAATCATCTATATCTTCTGAATGAACCTGGTGAGAATAAAAGGATAAACATGAACATGTGTGTGAATTGTGTATGTGTGTGTGTGTGTGTGTGCGTGTGTGTGTGTGTGTGTGTGTTCTATACTGTATGTGTGTGTCACCTTGTTCAGAGCTACTTGCATCTCATCCACCAGGCAGACATAAAGGTTGCTGATAAAAGTGTGGAGCTCTTGAGGATCAGTGAACGGCCCTGTCTGCTGCATCTTATCACGTGCAATCCTTACCACTGCGTGCTGCACATCACAAGAAAGTAGTCAAACACAAGGGCTCTGTTCAGACCTGGTATTAACATGCGTCCTGAGCAACTGGATCTGAAGTGGGCACCTCTAATGCAAGGTGTAAAGTCATTCACAGCACATTGGAAGCTGATCGCTCACAGGACAAATGGAGGTGGAGTAAATGGCAACAAGCCTATTTACCAAAGGCTTGTTGCAAAGATGTCTGAAAGCCCATGAACCTAACCCATAAAGACCCAGTGCTACTTTTGTGACAGTTCCCAAAAGAATTCTTCTCTGTTTTTAACCTTTCTTAAATGATTTGTCACCATTTATTCTAATTTTATGCTCTGCATTTTACATTTTTAAATGAAAATCTGGTATTTTCCTATATTTAATTCAGTGATCAGAGATGTTCATTGAAGCTCAAACTGAAGTTGAGGGTTATTAGATCAAAAACAGAGGCAACTGAAGAAAAAAATGGCTTTTTGTAAAATATATCATTAACTGTACATAAACCAAGTGTCTCCATTCATTGTCATTTATCAAACTCCATGGGTTTTACTGGTGAATCAATGTTGTAGAAGATGATGGTATATCCACTTTCACTACAGAGCCTCTGAACGTCCAAATGGGTCATATCTGATGACCATGAAAAGATGACAAACTGTATTTTACACCAATTATTTACACGTATTGATAGGATTAGTGGATCAACAGGTATTTAACTTCATATCAGTAAATGATTTTAGTCACCGGTGGATGTTTCGGTCTTTATGGGTTAAATAGTGCTTAAAAGGTGTGTTCCCTTAGAGTACTGCTTCAACACACAATGTCTGCCGTTCACATAATCTGTTGGCAGTTTATGGACAAATTTAACATGCTTACAGACTCAGTCATCATTAAAACCTATGTCACGCAAGAAAACCAATAAACCAAAGAGAATAGTCAAACATTTAAATAGTATTCATTGATTCACAGTATCACCTCATTCAGCAACAGGACAGAAAACAGTCCACACACATAAATATAACAAAGCTAGTCTGTCAATCCTGAAATAAAAGCTTGTTCTGTGTTTTAGGCTACAAATGAGCTTGTTTATTTCAGCCAAATCCGATCAAGCGATCACTGGAGATGTGCGTGGGATTGCATTTTAATGCCAGGTGTAAATAGACACAGATCACTCTGGACACATAGCTAACTCATGTGAGGTTTGAACAGGGAAAAGAAATTTGTTCATAAGATCAAGTACCAATTGAAAATGCCATTGTGCTAATATGACCTGAGGAATCACCTTAAAAATAGTTCACACAGGGTTGTTGTCATGACAATTAGCAGCTATCCTGACCTTCATCTGCTCTTTTAAGGCGAAGTATCTCCCAGAGACAGTGAGTGCCCCCCTCAGCTCGGCCATCATTTGCTCGCGGCTGCAGTTTTCCACAGGTTTATTTCCCACTCCAAACAATTCCTCATACTGGTCTAAAATATGAGAAACAGCATTGCCCACCTGCCTATGGAAGCTCTGCACAGCCTTTAGGAACACACACCAGTGGACAGGTATTAGCAGGTATTTTAGCACTTGACTACTGTGAAATTTGTTTTATATATGCATTTGTTTGTCTGTGTTGCAGGATCTATTTGCACCCAAGTGAAAACAGACATAGGGTAATTATTCAGCTCCTCACACCCACAATCATCTGCATGAAAAAGATGCTTCATAAAATAGGGATAGTTCTGATTCTTGATTCTGAATGGATTAGTCGTGTACAAAGCAATGCTAAAACACTCTGTGAACACACGTTTGACTTGAGTTTCAATTGACTGGGGGAGCTACTGTAAACTTGGATCAGACATGGACAATGTAGAAGAAAAAGAAATCACGGAACTGGTGAAACTGAAGAGCTGGAGATACAAAGCTGAGACTTAAATAGACTGTGTGGTATGATCTCTAATATGAAGAGGAGATGCTGACTCGGCACCATGCAACTGTTATGTAATTAAAACACAGCCAGAGCTGAACCAGTTCAGAGGATGTAACATAACAATGAACGATACTTCATCATCTGCACAGCTAATGGTGATATTCATCCATAATCTGTTCTGTCCCTAAGTATCTTTTCCTTTGTGTCTCTGTGTTGATAACTATTTAATACATGTTACTGTGAAACTACATTGATCAGCAGAGGAAAGTTTATTTCTTGTCAATATGCTATTGCATTTTTGTAACTGTGTATTTATTGTATGAAATCTTGTCATGTATATGTGAAAGGTTTAAAAGGCCATGTTATAAAAAGCAATTAACCAAGTACAGCCTCTGAGGGTGCATTGTTTTAGTAAATCTCAATCAGGGCAAGGACTTTGACCTAAAATACAATGGTTCAAGTCCCATGAGAAACTAAAACCTTGCAATTTCCATTTGGTTAGACTTAGGCGCCAACTGATTAGGTTGATATAAAGATATGGGGTTGAGTTCAAATAGAGCCTTTCACAATGTTGTTACAAAGCTTTTCTGACAGAAGGTACAGAAGGTGCAGACCAAAAGCATCCATTAGACCAAAGTGAAATAGCATAGTTGGCTACAGACACTCTAATATAAATGATCTATGATCCTGGATGGGTGTAAATAACCACAGTGGTGGTTCCACTTTGGCTGTAAATAAGATAGTTGACAATGGACAAGTGGGCGCAACCAGCATCTGCAATATATTTGTCTGTTTTTTACTCTTTCTGCTTTAGTGAGACTGCCTGAGTGTGGAGGTCTGGGAGGGATCAGTGCCTTCACTCTGCAAAAAAAAATACAACAAAACAAACCTTTCAAACTCCACTAAAAAAATCACAAGTGTTTCCCACGCAACATCCAGTGAAACTTTAGAAATGATATTGGTTTACCTTCTGGCCATTTCTTCTGGGGAAGTTTTTGATACCAGTGGTTTCTCCAAAGCAACTTCAATGATAATATATGTTCTGGCCTCTACATATGTCTGTCAATGAGAGTGACAGGGTGAAAGTAAAGCTGTGAAAGTGTGTTTTACTGCAAATGCAAAAGAGTAGAAGCCACAGTGATGGTGCTGCTGCTGTTCTATGTGCCTCAATAACCCTTTCACACTTGAGGAACACCTCTGGATCTCATCTCAGAATTCCACAAATTATGCCTGGGACTTAGACATGGCCCTGTACAGTCGTAGCCAAACATGGCTTATATATCAATAAAAGTCTTTGAAATCTATATAATGCTTCTTGTTGTTCTTCAAGGTACCTCAGAAACATGTGGAATTTAAAAAAAAAAAAAAATGCTGACAGCAAATTTTGTGAAAACAAAACTTGTGTCATTCCCAAACGACTGTACAGCAGGACATTTACCAGAACTCATGTCTAAAAAGGGATTATTGTCCTGACAAATATTTAATTTCTTCTTCTTTGAACTTGTTTTGGTGAAAAAAGTTCATGATAACCAAGTTTATGATACAATATTTTGTTTTTTTAACATTAGTTGTACTTTTACATCATAACGTAACATAACACCTACATAACAAATATCATTTGTCTAATATTTGACATCTAAATGTGCTATTTTATGCTGAAATGTGAAAATAACATTTATCTATTTGGTCATATTTGTTAATTAAAATTCCACCAGTTCAATGGGAAACCTGACATTAAACAGTATAATGGAATTCTATTTTCTTTATTTGATTTAGTTGACCAATTTCCAGGAATTTCAACAAAATGTAATTTTGGAGTTACTCTAAGATATTTATTTTTACTATATAAATATAAATTGTTCCAAATCTCAGTTATCAGTCTGCTTGGTACAGTCACGATGAGCCCTGAAAAACTCAGGCCCCAGAGGTGAAACAGCTTCTGGTAAGTTTTTGTGTTTGTGATTGTGTTAATACTGCATGAAGCTGCTGTGCTGCTTAGTGGAAACGTACATTTCTTGTCCAGTTGTCAGCTACACTGGTGGCTGTGGCCACCCTGCTCTGACTATGAGGCTGCAGACACAAAGGAAACACTGATTACTTAAAAAAAAATAAAATAAAATAAAAAAGCAGGCAAATACCACACAACTGTAACCAGATTAAAAGACTACATCTCAATTTAGTGACACAAAAATGTACTGTTACTAATTTTGTACTTCTGTAATCTTGGAAAACAAGTTAAAACTGTTCAGTGCTGAGTTCAGTTTCCTAAAATTGAAGTCAGTATTTTTTTGCAGGATACATTTCTTAAACTTGAAAGGTTGTCCACAAAGCAGAGCTGATGTTGAAATAGATGTTTTTTAACCTCTGTTCTCTGTTACCTTTTCAGCTGAATCCTTCGCTCCCTTGTTTTTCTCTGTCATCCTTCCTGCCTTTGTCTTTGAATCACTCGCTGCTGAACTGGCTCGAACTTTTGCTGCAGCTTTAGCGTTTTCCTTCAACACACTGTGGCTGCGCTTTGCCTTTGTGTACAAAAGAAAATTGGAAACACAGCTTTATCTTTTCCACAGGAGGGCTGGGCGATATGGCCAAAATGTTATAAAAGATCATATCAAATCCTTTTTTCTTCAGGTTAAAAGAATATTTTTGTTCTCAGTGAAAGTTAAAGAAGCCAGGAAGTTATTTGTGGTTTTACATTATTGGTAAAATATGTATTGACATGAATTATGTAAATGTATGTATGCAAGTTTTGTAAAAGAGTGTAACAAGATGAAAACCGTGTAAAAAAAAGTTTCAAAACTACATAACTACATTTAAATATGATAGATAGCAGTGAAACACTTCAGAAATCTAGAGATACAACATTAAGCATTTTCATGATAAAATCCTTTTCATCATCTGAACATAAAGAAATAAAATTAAATATGACAACTAAACACTGAAACACCAGTGTGTTTTACTTGACTAAGTAAATAAAATAAACCCTCCAGATGATAAATCTTTATATAATATTACTTTTTGTCACCCAGTCCTGGTCCACAGTCTGTCGTCTACACACCACACACCTACTGATGACTACTTTAAATCTCTTCAAGGTTGAACGTGTGTATTAGTGTGTAACCTTCTTCAGTAGTTCAGTCTCAGAGAAGGGTTCAATTCTGTAGGCTCCTCTGATACGAGTGACTCCAGGAAACAGGAGTCGGCCCATGTCCACGAACGCCACACCGTGAAAAGGAATCAGTGGGTTGTCCTCAGTCGCCTACACCAACACACACACACGTAACTGTGAGTCTTAGTCCCCTTTTCTATTTTATTTGGTGTGGTTTAGAAGGAGACATACAACAGTTAACCTGCCTTTAATAATAAAATGATCTTACCAGTTTGGCAGATGCTCGAGACCTCATGATCTCCAACGGCCACAGTCTGCTCTCACTGATTCTCTCACGGAACCTGCATTCACCATCGATGCACAGATTTTTATATTAACCACATCTCTCTCTCTCTTTAAATATCCTATTATTTATACCTTAATATCATAACATATTTCTGTGCATTTTTCTGTGCTGGTTGATGATTGTGTACGTCTGTGGAACAATACATCCTCAATAATGTCCTATTACTGCTTACTCTTAATAGGTAAGTACATTAATTATTTTGTTGTGGTTTTACCAACCACTAGCCACGCCCTCTTCCACTGCTGTGCCAGCAATAGTGACAGGTATGGCTAAATCCACTAAAATTCCAGTAAAAGGAAAAACAACTCACTGACTTGTCTGGCTTGTATGTATGTCTTTAACCCTTTAAAATCCACAACAATTTTTGTCACAACTTCCAAATTATTGTCTCTTTCAAGTGATTTATCACCATTTATTACAATATTATCATCTGCTTTTTGTATTTTTCAGTGACAATCAGGTATTTTTTTTATATTTAATTGATTGTACATGTCGATGTTCATAAAAGCTCTGAGGAAATTCAAAGGTTATTAGATCAAGTCAGACTTTTTCAATAAAAATATATCATTAACTGTACATAAAACAAGTGTGTCCATCCACTGTCATTTCTCAAACTCCATGGGTTTTACTGGTGAATCAATGTTGTAGAAGATGATGGAGTTTCCATGTTCACCACGGAGCCTCTGAACGTCCAAATGGGTCATATCTGATGACCATGAGAAGATGACAAACTGTATTTTACACCAATTATTTACATGTATTGATAGTGGACCAACAGGTATTAGACATTTTATAGCAGATACCAGTAGATGATTTTGGTTGGTTGTGGATGTTTGGGTCTTTATGGGTTAAATCAGGGGTGCCCAATCCTGGTCCTCGAGATCTACTGTCCTGCATGTTTTAGATGTATCCCTCTTCCAACACACCTGATTCAAATGATACGCCTATCATCAAGCTCTGCAGAAGCCTGAAAATGACCATCAGGTGTGCTGGAAGAGGGAAACATCTAAAACATGCAGGATAGTAGCTCTCGAGGTCCAGGGTTGGGCACTCATGGGTTAAATGAATCACACTTTGATTGTGCTTAGTGCAAGATGCAATGATGATAATGTCAGGACATGTGAGGACATGAGCTGTGGTGTTTAAATGAGTAAATCCTCACATAAGCAAGTATTTGTCAAAAGTATGTGTTGTTCAGAGATTTTTGTTTTTTTATGTATTGATGGGAACAACAGAAAGGAGGAAACACTGACAGAAATATTCACCCAGTGGCAGGATTCATCCATCCTGTGACCCAAATGGTCTACACTAAAGTATCTAAGTAATAACTAGAAGCACTCGGAGAGCGCAGACCTCCGCCAAGGCTGATCAGACCCCCCGTGGGTCCCCCCACCCCTGATCACCACCAAAATTTAATCATTTCTTCCTTATCCCATTTCCAACAAACCCTGAAAATTTCATCCAAATCTGTCCATAACTTTTTGACTTATGTTGCACACTAACGGACAGACAAACAAACAAACAAACAAACAAACAAACAAACAAACAGACAGACAAACAAACAAACAAACCCTGGCAAAAACATAACCTCCTTGGCGGAGGTAATAATAACAATGATGATAATAATAATAACTAGACAATTTCCACACGCGGAAATCGTGAGAGGGGCTCGGGGGTCGGGGGGGCATGTCGGTTCGACGTTACCAAAGACTTCATGGTCAGAGGGGAATTCTGTGTTCTGAACTCCCATTCACTTTATATGGACAATCTGTGTGTCAAAGTCTGGCGGCTGACAGATGTCACCATTAGTAGTAGTAATTGAAGTAGTAGTAGTATTTTTAGTAGTAGTAGTATTTTTGGTAGTTGTATCAGTAGTAGTTGCCACAGCGACGGCGCTTCACTGACACACACACAGAATGAAACTGACGCAGAGCAGCAGGAATAGGCTAAGACTGGAGCAGAACAGGTCCCGAGAAACTGTAAATTAAAGGAAAACCGTAAAAGATAGGAAAAAACTGAAATGACCGTGAGCGTCAAAAGGACCTGGGGAACATACAGATGTAGGTTTTTTTCTCGTACTGTGAAAAATGACTGAGTTAGGGCAGTTTAAAAACAGTCAACTGACCAAGACAAGAAGGAATCCGCTACAATGGAGAGTCAATGGGAGAAAGAAGGGATGAGCCTCCAAACTAGTGCCTGTCATTTCACTTTAAAAAGAGCTAGGTCTTCAAACATGGGTTCATATGAAGCCCAGGAACCATGGCTACGTTTTTGGAAAATATCATTCGCCTGCGATGTATGGTTTTGCCGGGAAGGCGATTTATTTACAGAATTTTCAGTTGAATTTTCACTGCTCTTCCACTCTAGTGTGATGACATCACACACTCTAACTCAGGAAATGTGGACAATTTTCACTCAACCCAGGGGTTTTTGAAGACTCACCTATTGAAAACCGTAAACCCCATCCTCATAACAAGTACAGTCGTGCGGAGAGGACAAAAATGCCTGCGTTTTAAAGTTTCAATGAAGTCTCTTGGTCAAAGTATGGCGAAGTAGTAGTGTCTGGAAAAAAGTGGACTTTTCTGGCTGATTTTTTCCTCTCCCCATTAGTTGTAGTCATGTGTGACCTGATTGGCTGATGCTGATCACCTGACACCTGAGCTTCAACTGTCTGTGTTCTATACTCTGTGTGTGTGTGTGTGTGTGTGTGTATGAGAAAGAATCAGTTTGAATCAGTTTATTCTATCAGTAAAAGGAAGAGAAGTAGAAGGAGAAGTAGTAATAGAAGTAATATTTTTAGTAGTAGTGGTAGTAGTAGTTGTAGTAGTAGTAGTAGTATTTTTAGTAATACTAGTAGTAGTATTTTTAGTAGTAGTAGTAGAAGTAGTTTTCATAGTAGTAGTAGTATTTGTAGTAGTAGTAGTATTTTTATTAGTAGTAGTAGTAATAGTAGTCGTATTTTTAGTAATAGTAGTAGTACTTTCAGTAGTAGTGGTTGTATTTTTAGTAGTAGTAGTAGTTATCATAGTAGTAAAAGTAATAGTAGTCGTATCAGTACTGTCTCACACACCCAGCGTTGCTATGGACTCTCCAGGGTTGCTATGGGAGGAGAAACATGTCAGACTGATTCAGTTTATTGGACACACCTGGGACACAGAGCAGAGGGGCTGTTGCCGCAGCAACGGCGCTGCACTGACACACACAGAGAGAGAGAGACACACAGAGCAGCAGGAATAGACTGAGTGAGGCACTCAGAACAGGTCCCGGAAAACTGCTAATTATGGGAAAACCGTACAAGATAGGTGAAAACCGAAATGACCGTGAGCGTCAGAAGGACCTGGGGAACACACAGATGTAGGTTTTTTTCACATACTGTGAGAAATGACTGAGTTAAGGCAGTTTAAAAACAGTCAACCGAGAAGGACAAGAAGAAATCTGCTATAATGGAGAGTTAATGGGGGAAAGAAGGGACTTGCCTCCAAACTAGTGCCTGTCATTTCACTTTAAAAAGAGCTAGGTCTTCAAACATGGGTTCATATGAAGCCCAGGAACCATGGCTACGTTTTTGGAAAATATCATTTGCCTGTGATGTATCGTTTGGCCGGGAGGGCGATTTATTCAGAGAATTTTCAGGTGAATTTTTCACTCCTTTCTCACTCTAGCTGCCGTTACCATGGGGACCACACACTCTAGAAATGAGGATTTTGAGTCAACCTGGGGGTCTTTGAAGACTCGCCTATTGAAAACCGTAAACCCTATCCTCACACCAAGTACATTCGCATGGAGAGGACAAAAATGCCTGCGTTTTAAAGTTCAAATGAAGTCTCTAGGTGAAAGTATGGCGAAGTAGTAGCGGTCGGAAAAAAGGCAACTTTTTTGTCGCTCCCATTGAAAATGAATGGGGTTTTTCTTCGCATACTTGCGCGAAAACCGTAAGAGATATCGTTACCATGTCAAAACACAGATAATCTTTGGGCGAAGCCGAACATTTCTGCGTTGACAGAATATTTTTAGGACAAATCGTTCGGGAATGGTAGCCACTTGAAAATGGCCCCATTCATTTCGGATGGAGAAATTTGACCGTTTTTTTCGCATTTTAACGAAATCCGTGCATCGGAATGGCACGCCTATAACATAGCACACTATTCCCGAGCAGGACGCACATTTTTGTAATAACATGTGTTGGCCTATTTCCAGCGGTTCGGGCCGCATTAATCGGCGAAATTTTGTCCGGAAGATGAATAATATTAATAATAAACGCGCGGAAGAACAATAGGTGCTCGTGGCTTCGCCACGAGCACCTCTCTCCCATTGCTTTGCAATGGGGGAGAGGTGCTCGTGTCGATGCCCGAGCCCCTAATAAGAAGAAGAACAACTGGTAACACAAATGTAAGAATTATAGGGCTGTGCTGTAGTAGAAAAAAAGAGGTAATGAAGCAGGCAATGACACAGACACCTAATGTAGATGTTTACATTCCATATCTGATCAGTCCAGTCACATATCATTTCCTGATTCATGGACCCTCTTCAATATGACCCTTCCTGGAAGTAAATAAGACATCACCATTGACAACCAGCTGTTAATTCAACATGTGACCTGAATCACAGGTGATGCCCTTCTTGTCGTCCCTGTTGCTGCTGTGTTTTATCACGATACTACTGATTCACAGCAGTGACCAGTAATTTGTTATCCAGTGTTCAGAGGCGTTATTGGCACCACACATCATATACTGTGTCTTTCAGGCATGTTGCAATGTTTGAAGATCATGTCTGAAACTAAATGCTCATGTGGACAAAGATAATTTTTATTTTAAATACAGTCAGGCCAGTACTAAGCAAATAATTGTCGGAGAATACCTGTTTTAGTATGATAATGATTGAATAAAAAGTGAATATGCTACTTTTACCTGTTGGTAGATGCAACCTTCTCTAGGACAAGGCGGTTTGGAAAAAGAATAAATTATTATTATTATTATTATTATTATTATTATTATTATTATTATTAATAATAATAATAATAATAATAATAACCTTCATGTAATCAGGAAAAAAATTAGTCGATGAGATTAAAAATCTCGGCCAAAGACAGCAGTGACAGAAGTTAAAGAAAACTGAAATTTCAGTCAAACATCCGCAATAAAAACCAAACTAAAAACGTACATATAAAATACCACCAGTAATTTAAAAGGTACTAAAAGTACACAACAATGTTCCATAAAAGCATCTCAAAGGAGAACGTGATTCAATCAGTTGGAAAAACATCTCCATACAGTTTTATCCTTTTCTCATTCATTTAAAATAACTTTGAATGTATTTAAAGAGACCAGATCCTTCAGTTTTAGCTCATTCTGTAGGTTGTTCCAGGCAGTGGAACCAGAACATTTAAGCAACAACTGGTACTTGGTTCATTTATAGAATATTTTCTTTACATTCTTGACAGACACACAGTGTTCCTTTTTCCAGATTTTGGACCACCACCGTAGATGAAGTAGGTTGTGTTTGAATCTGACCTGACACTTCCTTCTGCATTCAGAAAGCAGCACATCTCAGTGTCCCAGCTCACTCGACTCTTCAATGTCTCTGCCTCCTTACGAAACTTCAGGTCCTGGAGGAAAACTTACATCATCAAGTGTGACAGTAACAACAAATACAGCAAATATTCCAACAAGCAGGGAGCATTCCCACAATACTGCCTAATATTAATGAAAGGATCTACTACTATACATATTTTTTGTGTTACCCTGGTTTTTAGATAAGAACAGTACGTTACCTGTGACCCCGTCAGCTCACCGTCCTCCTGCTCAATAGACTCAGCCTGGAAATAGGCTCCAGGCAGGAACATGTTTCCTGGGACCAGCAGGGTTTGATGGGGTCTCCTTTTTTGGCGGCCCCTCTCCTCCCTCTGCCCCCCTGCCTTCAGTCCACCATTAGAAAACAATAGTATCTGGTCTTTCTGAAAAACAGAGGAAGGAACAGCCCATCCACTGTCTGTATGAAACTGGGATTTGTCCTGACATATTCCTTCAAGTTGTTTTTCATGTAAAGATAATGTCATATTTTGTCTTTGACAGATACAGTCATAATAAATATTCAGTAAACTACGTATATGAAAAGCAGAGCCTCACCTCAGCAGTAAGTGGGACTTCCAGCGCGGCGCTATACGTACATGAAGGGGGGGTGGGCGGTTCAGTCCATGACTCAGGGACAGAGTAGGCCGTCTCCACAGTTACCTTTAGCAGGTTGGAGGCTGACAGTGCGTCTTCAGTCAGCAAGGGATCGGATACACTGACAAGCACATCCAAGGATGGCTGAGAAAGAAATATAAACACATGAGCATTTTTATCAGGAAAAGAACATTATTTATCTCCATACACTGATGAGAAAAACAGAGACTTACTGTTTTACAAATAACCTTAGTTATGTAGAGTTACATTTTAAAGGTACTGGTCTCTGCTGTTGACGTTCTGACAATAGCCTGAGCTGTAACCATCCCAGACCTGGCAAGTTCAGAAGACTTTATGTTCTTCCACATCAAAGCGGCTTCTCTGAACGTCTGCTTCTGTCTGTCCCTAGCTAACGCTTTCCTATCCAGGCTGCCACTGCTACTGCTCTGTGATTGTACATTATTAACTGAGAGAGACATGTTGAGGCAAAAACTCACATCAGTTTAACGGGTTAGATTGTATTTTTCAAGGCAGGTTTGTATCAGGTGCTTTTATGGACCTAGTATATTACCTACAATAAGGTGCAGTTAGTATGGGAATCCGACAGGAGGTTTGGCACAGTAGCAAAACAATGTACTTCTGTGAAAGGGGGCAGAAGTATGTGTAGCTACACACAAAACAGCGCTCCTTAAAAACATCAGTATCAGTGTGTGCTACATTTATAATACTTTCATTGTTTCATGTTGTTGTCAGAGAGCCCTTTTTGGCAAAAATGAAATCATGATGTGGCTCTTCAAATCTACAAGACTCCCCTGATGGCAGTAAAGGGGTAAACATATTCTAAGTACGCTCTACATCTATACATGTAGTCTCACTTCTAAACTTTACCTCTCGGAACACAAGAGTTGCTGGTCTACTGTTTATGTTTATGTTTATGTTTACGTATTTGGCAGATGCTTTTTTCCAAAGCGACTTACAGGGGAAAACCAATTAAATCACTCAATCAATCAAATTTTATTTATATAGCGCCAGATCACAAAAAAAGTTATCTCTTTACATTTTATATATAGAGTTGGTCAAAACCAGACTCTAAGTCAATTTACAGAAACCCAACAGAATCCTCCAGGAGCAAACACTTGTGACTGGTGACAGTGGCGAGGAAAAACTTCCCTTTAACAGGCAGAAACCTCGAGCGTCTACTGTTCCTTCGGTTAGTTAGTTTGTTGTAAAGTCATAGAAAAAACAAACATGATAACTGATAGGGCAAGCACTAGAACAGCCACTAAAATTACAGAAGACACCTTTAGTTCCCCTTCAGGAAGGACTGGCTGATAGCAGTGTAAAGTGGTAAAAATCCTCTAAATACACAGCAGATTTAAGATGATTTTTGTGAGTAGACTTTGTTAAGGTGTCTAAATGTCCTCTCTTTGCTGTTGGCTCATCCAAAACAATTCATATAACAGCGTCTGAGTTGGTGCTTCTGTCTGCTTCTTCAAACTGGGCTGTGCTGAATGCAGTTTTCTGGAGGAAACACACTGACTGTGGATACGTTCCTGCTACAACTCCATTTTACAAAGTCCAGATCAGTTCTTTAATGTCTCATTCACTCATAAGCAAGCTAGCAAAACTTAATTTATATAGCACATGTCATTCCAGAAGTGGAATGTGCTGCATAAAGTGAAGGACAAATGCAGGAAAAGCAAAGCCAGTGACCAACCATGAAAGTGAATCAAGAATAAAACTATGTAAAATAGTTATTCAAGGAAACAGTGAATTAGAATTATAAAGTAGTGTTTAAAAAAAAAAAAAAAAGAAATATATAACAAGTTATAGAAATATAAATATTATAGAATTAGGAAAACAAATAAAAAGGTGACAGCACACCTGAGTTATGAATAATAGAAGAACTAAAATAAAACTGATATTAATTTAAAATAAAATTAAATAAAGTTATAATGATCCAATCACATTAAACAATATGATACACTAGACTTCCAATGATTTTCAAAAGCTCTAAAGTTCACGTTCCCAACCAACCTTATTGTTGAAGTCATGGATGGAGCCCTTGGCTGGGGGGCAGGATGGATGGAGGGGCGCTGAGGATGAGAAGCTTTGTTGACCTAATTGCAAAGAAAAAAATAAAATAAAATTTCAGTAGCAGTAGTCCTGACTTTTCAGGTCATTTGGTTCAATTTGTGTTGTTCTTCAATCCACAAAGACCCAGTGACATTTGGGGACAGCCTGGTTTATCTGACCACTGAATCAGATAGGACGATGACATGACATAAATCTCTTATTAGGTGGAAACTATATTTCCAACCATATGGTTTTACCTTGCACCAGTGGCAGAAGGTCAACCACAGCTTGGCCCAGGACTGCAGTCTTCGCCTCCACTTTTTTCTCTTCAGATAGGAACTCGAACACTGTCACTGAACACACCAAAACCAATCACTGATTGTAATTTTTTTTTTATTTTTGTTTGTGCACCTGTTAGTCATCATCATTTTGCGTCATAAGTGATAAGTGTTGTCTGCAGCCTAATCTGTGTTTAGCTTTAACCTAAACAGTATTCAAGAATTCATTTAAAAACTTTTGGACTCTTGATATTTTGACTTGATCAAACCTGCAAAGTCTGCAAGAATGGAAAAATATGCCAGTCTGCAAAGCATATTAATGACAAGATACATAAAGTAGTAGTTCAGAAACCACAGGATGTTCAAATAAAACAGCCTCAGCAGAAATGTTGGACTGTATTCAGCACCTGTGTGCTGTGTTAACAGGACAACATGTAATAATGGTCACTACTGTAAAATATCATGTCAGTAGAATTTGTGTGTGTGTGTGTGTGTGTGTGTGTGTGTGTGTGTGTGTGTGTGTGTGTGTGTGTGTGTAGTATCAGCCTGCTTTAAGCCTACTGCATATCTACTTACACTAAATACAATCGTTCCCTCTCATCCCTCCCATCGTGCCATTTGTTGTAGCTATCCCACAAGTAGGTAATGGCACTTTACACAGAGTTGGAGAAAACAGATTGAGGAAAAGTGAAGGAAGACATTCATAAATATACTGCAAATCAGAAGCTGGTTCACGACAAGTGAGTGCTTCAAAAGTAGCTGCATTCACTTCCATGTCCTCACTTTGATTCTTGGCCCTACTGTTTGTTGCATGCTGCTCCCCTGTCTTTCTGACCTGTTTCCTGGTTTCCTCACCACCATTTGCTGCTAAATCCGAAAACTTATACTTCCCCCTACGTCCCCCCTTCTCCCCCAGTCTCTCTCTAACTCTATCACTCTCTCTTTTTGTCTTCCTTTACTCTCTCTCTTTAACCCCAACTGGTCCAGACAGACGGCCATCCTCCAGGAGTCTGGGTCTGCTCCAGGTTTCTGCTGTTAAAGGGAAGTTTTGCCTCGCCACTGTCACCAGTCACAAGTGTTTGCTCCTGGAGGATTCGGTTGGGTTTCTGTAAATTGGCTTAGAGTCTGGTTTGGACCAACTCTATATGTAAAGTGTCATGAGATAACTTTTGGTATGATTTGGCGCTATATAAATAAAATTTGATTTGATTTTGACTTAAATAAACTCACAAAAAAGCCCCAAAGCTAAATATTAGAAGAAAAACAAGGCAGAGACACAATACTATATTCAGTCAGCTTACATATGATCAGTTTATGGGATATGTCCGTTAGAGTCTGAGCGTCATTGGAACAGTGAAAGCTGCAGGTGAAGTCGTAGCTGACTTGCTTTTCCACTGGATCCCCCTGTTTCTTCTCTGACTCTCCCAACAATGAACCATCAACCTCCACTCGCACAAAGCTCTGGAAGTTGTCTTTTTTTCCTTGCTGAAAGATAAAAAGCATATGGAAAATTTCAAAGACAGGATTACATTAGATATCAACGTATAATTCTTGGGTTTTAATTTTGAGTTCATCAGCACTTTTATACTCTCAAAGCATAAATATTTCAAACCACTTTCATTATTACTTGATATTCTCTGTCTAGCTCCTGATTTTAACTTCAAAGTTTTCCACTCCAAGTAATTTTACAGCATAAATAACCAAAAACTGTTTACCGGAAATTTAAGTTGATTCAAAAATATTATTTATGAGCATGTATGTAAGCCGTGTGTGTACATGATGTAGATGAAATTCCATCTTGGTGTAAAACGTGTTTTAAGATACTCGACTGTATCTCAGTTATTCGGCCAGTGTCAAAACTGTTTCTGTTTATGCATTTGGCAGACGCTTTTTTCCAAAGCGACTTACAAGGGAAAACCAATTAAATCACTCAATCAATCAAATTTTATTTATATCGCGCCAGATCACAAAAAAAGTTATCTCTTGACACTTTATATATATAGTTGGTCCAAACCAGACTCTAAGTCACAATTAAATTAGGATATGACTGACTAAGAAGTGAGACAAACTCCTGTCTTGATGTTCAGTTAACTCCAGCCATATCTTAGCATTAGCCATATTTAATGACAGTGATAATTCTAATAATAAATAAAAGACCTTCTTAGTATCTACTCAACTTACCAGGTTATTTCCTTGAATAACATTTATTTTTATGGTGAAGTTTCTGTCCGGCGTCTCCATGTTGTATACGAACTATAACCTAGCTTAGTTATGCTATTGAGAGTCCATGGTTGTCGCCGACTCGACTCCTGTTTCTATGGTTACACATGGTGCTTTCAGGGTGAAACGGACATACCGGAATCAACAGACTGAGACATTAAACATTTATAAAAATTACATTTCTGAAACTTTATGACCTCCCTAAAGATATATGAACCCAAACACAACATACAAATCCCAGAAACACGGTATAGTAACGTCAATAACAACATAACACTCTTTTTATTGCTACATTCAGCATAGAAAATAAGCATTCTTAGCTCTCCTTTTTTTTTTTTTTTTTTCCTTTTTTCCCCCTTGGCTCTCCCTTTTGATTCATAAGTTTTTCGGATGAAAATTTGTTGTAGTTCTGCTGTCGCATGCCTGTGTTTCCCATTTAGAAAGCCATATCAATATATTCCAATCAACCCTAATGCAGCCAAGTCAGAGGTTAAAACGCATTTGATGTAATGGCGTTATTACAACAGCAGGGGTCACTGTTCTCAAAGGAAAATTAGTGTTCAGACGTGAGGGCAATACACTGTCATGTCATCTAAAACTGTAATAAATGTTACATTTAACGGATACAAAAACGATAAAATTATGTGTACATATTTGTGTATCAGACAAATAAGATTAGGAAAAATTGTAACTATTCTCACCATTGTGATGAGATGGGTTTGTGAGGAATATTATGTGGAACCATGTTGGATATTACAATACAAGCTGACTGAAATTTTTGATGAAATCTATTAAATTTATATTTTTACTTTATACAGAACATTGTTTAGTTTTTAATTTTATTATTTATCAATTGAGTGCTTATTTATTGTTGATCATTAATTATTTTCTATTGTTTTTGTTCATTACTTATTACTGAGTGGTAGATAGACTTATGAATGGATGAGTGGAAGCTGTTTTTAACTCATGGCACCTTATATTGTCTGGTTTTTAACCTTTTGATGCATGAATTATGAGAACCTTTGTCAAGATTTTTTATTCTGAGTGTTCTTATTCCTCTTTGTGCATGAATAAAACAATGTGATTGAAATTTTTTTTTTTTTTTTTAAATGACCCTATTTTTTTTATGGAGTTACAAAAATATCCACTCAGCTGGACACCATGTGTTTAATTTTTAAAGCAAAGAAACACATATTTAAGATGCAATAATAGAAAGTGATATAATGTGTGAAAACTATGAAATCAAAACATTTTTAATGCAGCTAATCTGATGTTTTCTCACATTTTAGCATACTCGAATATTAATTATTACTTACTTCATGGGCATCATACGGGAAAAAAAATGTGTATGAAAACTGTTAATTACAGTCTAATAACAACTAGAAATTGATTTACACAAACATGTTAGCGCAGATCAAGTTTATGAAGAACAGCAAGGTTACAGCAATTGTATGAACTGCAGTGTATGAGTGCATAAGCATCCACTGTGTTGGCTGATATGCAACTAAAACAATAAAACCCCTGAATATACAAGAGAACAGCTGTAGAATAGCTGTTCACTGTACTGACCACTATGCATGAAAGGGTTACATATACAGAGCAGAGCAGGCATTTCACTTGATGGCTCTAAAATGGCTCTGTATTGGTTCATTTGTCTATTCTGATCATATTTTTTTTCTTCTAACATATTTATTTAGTGTTGTATAAAGTACAATAATGACATGACAATGTACAATGTAATATTAACACACTAATATGACATAAACAGAACAGAACATAGCCAGGGGACAAACCATGCAAACAAGCAAACAAACAAAAAAAAAGAAAAGAAAATATATCAAATTACACAAAGTTCAAATCTGTTGCATAAATCAGTGGTTTTGATAGCTTTTCTATTTTTAGAGTATTGAATGTTTGAAATATACTGGGTAAGCTCAATTTTAAAAATTAAAAAAGAAGGTTTGAGATTTGAGAATTTAGATTTGTGAATGTGGTATTTTGCCAAAAATATAATTAAACTGATTATGTAATGTTGATCTGATTTGTTAGCAGGATATGAGCATATACCAAACAATATTTTTGAATAAGTAAAAGAAAAATCAGAAATTATATTTTGACAAATAAAAGAACAGACATCTTGCCAGAAAATATTTGAAAAGGGACAGGACCAAAACAGATGATATACATTTTCTTCTGATTGATAACAAAAGGAGCGAACTACACTGATATCTTTTTTATATCTTTGTAGGAATAGTTTGGAAGGATAGAAACGATGAATTAATTTGAAAGAAACTTCTTTTATCTTGTTTATTATTAAATATTTGGAGGGTACACACCAGATGTTCTTCCATTTTAGGTTTGGAAATAGATTATTCCAATAAGATATCACATTTGGAACAGAGACAACATTTTTTTTTTTTTTTTTTTTTTTTTTTAAATAAACCACGTATATTGCAGTTGTTTACACTGTTTTACATTCTGATCATATATCACGGCCCTCGAAACTGATGAACGACGTATAGCACTGAGGTTCGACATATTTACTGCTTTTTCTTGGTGAATTGGCCTCCTGGACGCCAGGGGGCGCTGCTACTTTTTTCTGCTTTGCTCTTCAACGGCGCAGTTACAACTTCCGGATTCCTACTATCAATGATTTTGTCACTTGTGTGAGACTAAAACACTGCACTGGTGTTTGTTTTATTGTCCTTAAAGATGTCGTACAACTACGTGGTAACAGCCCAGAAACCTACGGCGGTAAACGCCTGCATCACAGGTAAACATCGGGGTCTGGTGGTTGTTTTTGTGCGGCGGCTGAACACTGGCCACCTGCATGCTAACTGGGCTCCCGCGCTACAAGTCAAGTGCTCCACACGGGCCTGTAGCAGCCGCTAGCTGTTGTTTTGCCAAGTCAAATGTTTACTTGGTGGACCAGGCATGGTTATATGCGTACGGCTATTGACACAAACGTCTCTCATCGGCTTTCGTCTCATCTGTTTTACCGTAAAGGAGATGCAGCCAGTCTTGCACCGCCGATTAGTAATATAGCTGACGTTAGCTGCTCCCTTAGCCTAATTCGTATGTCTCGTTGTGGAATTATGTTTCATCCTTCATTTTTGATTCACCTTACAGTCCGGACTCTGTGTTCTATCCTTGGCAAGCGTGAGATTGTACAAAAAAAATAAAAATAAAAATGCTGCTGTCTTCGGTTACATGCGGCATACATGCATGCATGTTGACAGGGGGATAAATACAAATACCCTGAATGTAAAGTACACTACATCCTACAGCCATGAGTTTGGGGTTTAAATCTGTTAAAATCATGTTTACTCCCATTTGGATCACATCAGATTCGAACACATTGTTATATTGGTCTAATATCATTACACAACCTCTTACCGTTCGACGTTAATCCTCTTAATAGTCCCAGTGTGATGAGATGCAGTACCCCTCTACTGTCTCCTCTTACCTTACTTATTTCTTACCTGTTTTCTGTATAATTCCGGGTTTTCTCCGCCATTATCAGGCTTAAGTGCAGCACGTGTCATTTTGTGCAGCACTTAAACCAAATTAATGCAGAATCAGGGCTACAGCATCAAAGCAACCCCGAGACTCTCCCCGTATTTAATCTGGAACCTATTGGTTTCTAAAGGAGTTTTATTTCACAGCTTTTTGGATTGTGTTTGTTATTCACCCTGCATCACATATTTGCACATTGATATATTAATAATAATGATCCAAAATGTTGTGAAATCATTGAAATTGTCTTGCAGGGACATCTTTTTACCTCCCCCTCCATTGTGCCTATAATACTAATAAGAATATGAATAGATTTTTGTGGAACAGATCCTGTAATTAATGGGCAGTAGACAGACCTGCACAAATTGGTGAAGAAAGTCACATTAGATCTGCACAAAAGCCAGTCTGTTCAGGTGCACAATTGCAAATGGCTCTAATTTACAAGTCCAGTTTAGCAGGACATGGGGTGATCTAATCTAAAAACAAAAACAATCTCTGTTATATGTTCATATTTTGTAAGTAGTGAAACTAAGATGGCAGAGTAAAACGTAGAGAAGGTGTTACATAGTCTGTATTTTTTTATTTTTTCCTTCTAGTTTAAGTTTGTTGTTTTGATATTTCAAAGTTTGAGTGCTGTAATTGATATCTAAGTAAGTAGACTCAAACCTCAAATGCAATAATATTGCCCACAGTAATCACCGTATGCATTTTTTTTTTTACCAAAATGTGCATACATATTATGATTATTCTGGGCAGGACTGCAAGTTGAGTTAGTTTTTGTTTGCGTTTTTTAATCAACTAAGATTTACAAACTTATAGTATTTAAAAAAAAAAAAAGAAACCACTTCATAAAATACAGGCAAAACTTTTAGAACCTCCCTTTGCTCAGTGTCACCAAATCAAAAATAATATCATACACTGAAGCTTTAAGTAACACCCCTTTATATAATGGCATGGGCTGACATTATGGTTAAGTTAAATAAGTGGTGCTGCTCTTCAAATACATATGTGTGTCTCTATGAAACAGGTCCCTAAAAGCAGGACAGAGGGGCTAAAAATTCAAAAAAGATGTAGACTAATGTTATGAAGCAAAATTGGAAGCACTTTGGGTCTATGCTAAAAATAAATATTTACTGAAATAAAACAGAAACAATTTGTCAGATAGAACTCATTTTTATTTGATGCATGCATACAAAAATCTGCATGTAACACAGGTCTCTATAATGAGCTCCCCTGTCTTTTTCCTTCAGGTTTTTTTTCCCAATACCCACTCTATTACATAAGGCAAATCCACAGACGACCTTGAATGAGACTGCCGATTCATGAAAAACTTGCATATCTGGATTAGAAAAACAACTAGGATTGTCCAATTTAACACGGTGTCTTTATTTTTAACTGTATATAAGACCATTTCAAGTGGAAGTCCGATTAGGTTCATACTGTCTACTGAAATTCTAAAGATTTCCTTTTATTTTTTGTCAGACCGATGAAAAAAAGTTGATTTTTTACTTTAATGTGTTTCAGCTACAACCTGTAGCCTTCCTCAGAAGGGTCACTTGATGTTGCTGTGATGTGTCATCGTCATCTGTTTTATCCAAGTTTGCCTGGCAACAGGGGATGATTATGCCCCCTGCTGCCTGGCATCCCATGGAGGATGGCATCCCAGGTGTGGGATAAGGTGTAGCGATGTTTTCAAAATAAAATCCACTGACACCTAGGTAGCTTTTCATGTCCCGATTTGGTCCTATTTTTGGCCCCAGTATTTTATTAAAAATGCATTAATTTTGGGATGGCTCACAGCAAGAGTATAATTTTTTTGCATTTATCTTAGATCATCATTAGTTACATCCTGGGGGGAAATATGTCTAAATTTTGTTTTACTGGGTCTAAAAAAGCTGGTAAAGTGCCAGATACCAAAATAAACCCAGTTTCATGGAAAGACCCGAATACAAAGGCTGACGTTATTTCAGTTCAAAGAGGTATGACAATTGCTTTTTTTTTTTTTTTTTTTTTTTTTTTGCCAATAGTGAATACAACAGGCTGTTCAGTTTGCACATTTTATTGTGAATATTTAAAATTTTTACCTTGAGGGTTATTTGAATTCTTTATTAAGATTGAAAGTCATGCTTTTCTATACTGTTGTAATAAGTTGCTATCAATAGATGCTACCTCTCACAGGTTTTGATTCATATTTGTGATTGATTATATATGTTTTCCCAAAAATAATTACATAATTGTTAAGAATTTGACAAAAAAATTATACAATGCACTGTTTGTTATGTCAGTTGCTACTTTAATTTCAGATTTTTATCCACCTTTTACTCACCTGATCATCAGTGTAAATGACTTGTTCTGCTGCTGATGTGTCTACAGGCCACTTCACCTCTGCAGAGGACCTGAATTTGCTCATAGCTAAAAACACACGTTTGGAGATCTATGTCGTCACAGCTGAGGGGCTCCGGCCCGTCAAAGAAGTGGGCATGTATGGCAAGATTGCTGTCATGGAGCTCTTTAGGCCAAAGGTAAGAAGCATGTGTGTTGGCCAGTGGTTGTGAGGACATTCTAACTCGTCCTTGCAGTTTTAAATGGCTGTTTTATGGAAGGAGTTGATTTTTGGGTTAGAAATAGTTTTAGGATTAGGATAAGGGTTGGGGTAGTGTTATTGTCCACTCTGTTCATGTGAGACTAGACACTGAAAGATTTTTTTGAGCTGTGTTTCTTTACACATGTAATGAAATGCATCAATGTGGGTGATAATGCACATAAACAATCAACAAGCATCTAAAAGGCTACAGTTTGTAAGTGATCTTGCCACCTCCTGTTTGAAATTTCTTTTGAGTCTTGACCCCTCATTTTATGACGTAGAACAAGGCTGTCAAACTCATTTTAGTTCAGGGGGCACATTCAGCTAAATTTGATCTGAAGTGGGCTGAACCAGTAAAATAATGACATAATAATATATAAATAATGTCAACTCCAAACTTTTCTCTATGTTTCAGAGCGAAAAAAATTAATTTACTTTATGAAAAGGTTTACATCTCCAAACTATCCTTTCAAAAGATGTGAATAACATGAACAAACTGAAAAAAATCTGTAATTTTAACAATATTATGCCTCAGTTTATCATTTACACACGTACATTATAACTTACAGATCACAGTGGATCTACAAACGCAAAACATTTAACAACAGGCAGAATATTGGTAAAATTGCACCTACTTCGCTTAAGACATTTCAGGTTGTTCGTATTATTGTTTAGGTTATTCACATTTTTTTTGTGAAATTATACTTTGTTTTTGTGTAAATACATGAAAATATTTACATTTACAAAGAGAAAATTTGGAATTGTCATTATTTCTATGTTATTATGATAGTATTTGACTGGTCTGACCCACTTGAGATTGAATTGGTCTGAATGTGGAACCTGAACTAAAAAGATTATTAATATCTTAGTGTCATTTTTGCATTTCACAAAATCATCCAAAGGGCCAGACTGGACCCTTCGGCGGGCCGGATTGGGCCCTCGGGCCGCATGTTTTACACCTGCGATGTAGAGTCATCATACTTTTAATATTGTTTTACTATAGCTCTGTTGTGAAATTGTTATAAAGAAAAAAAATCTTTCCTTCAGTTACGCTAGACTCTTCCAAACCTTGCTTGTTTCCTGGCAGATTAAACTGAAGCCATTATATTCCCCCTATACTAACTAATTAACTCAAACTAACGCTCTCAGAGCCTCATATGGTTCTGTATAAGTATGTTGTGATTCTGTCAAACAAATGTCCCTGAACTACTGTGTCACATCCACACCTGCACATTCAGACAATGATCACCTCCATCTCTGCCTTTTCCACTTTGTAGAAGTTTTCAGAATTGAGCAGTGGGTGGAGTTAGACTCTGAATGGGTGGACTTGGACTGAGAATTCTTGGGCTCTCTAAATTGAAAACAAGTGGTACCAGGCACAACAAACCCCATCCCTCACACGTATTGTTGCTTATTAACAATATCCCTTGCCTCCCCTTTGGGGGTTGGGGTAATTATACAAATATAGATGCCTATCTCAGTGTACAGCGCAGTAGAGCAGGAGAATCACATGCAGGGCATGACTGACTGAATCTGATCAGTGATTGGTAATTGCAGCAGTCAATGATGTATTCAACCCCCTTACTTGTCTAAAAACCTGTAATCAGCCAAAGTCTGTGTCATTGGGTGGATTTCTTACGACCTGAAAGCACAGGCAAAGACTAGATGCTCACGTTTCATATCCTTAGAGATCGCTTCAGTTACAAAATGCAGATTTTTTTTTCTGCCAGTAACACTAAAAATTATTAAGGACTGCAGCAGTAACTGAGTTCTAGCCAAATGATGGTAATCAATGGGTTAATAATAATAACAATAATAATAATAATAATAATAATAAAAATAGTAATAAATGCTATTTCTGTTAGAGACATACACTATTTTAGGTGAAAAATAGTAGGTGAATGGATAAGATAAGATATAATGTTATTGATTCGACTGGGAGAAATTGCAGTTTTTACAGCAGCAACAAATAAAATGGTGAGTGTTGTCGCATGGATAGTGGACTGTGTATGTGTGAGCTGTTATAATTACACAAGTTGCTGGACTTGTGGAACAGCAGGTTGGTGTTACTACAGAGTGTGTGATTGAGACTCAATCAGTTAATTTCGAGAAACAGGATAAGAGTCAGTTCAATTCAAATAACTTTTATTTATCCTTGATAAAGTTTAAAAAAACTAACAACATAAACAGTAGTTCAGTAAAAACCACTGCAAATTTTGATAGAAATACAAATAATAATTGTTTCTCACACACACACACACACCTGTCATAATCATATGTACTATACTTCAGTGCAGCTCTTCGAAATACTTAAGTTTAGTCAGTGAAATATTAAGAGCTGATAAACATGAACACTAAATACACGTTATGAACACAAAAGCATTAATGGTCATTGACTGCAGTATCTGAGCCAGTTTTGATCACTGCCTCCATGACACTGACCGTGTAACAGGAGTGTGTTCTAAAGGCACATCCTGGAAAAGCTGTGGTGTAGGTCACTGGAGTTTTAGACATTTTCTGTGGTCAAC
Organism: Sphaeramia orbicularis; assembly: GCF_902148855.1. Classification (NCBI taxonomy): domain Eukaryota; kingdom Metazoa; phylum Chordata; class Actinopteri; order Kurtiformes; family Apogonidae; genus Sphaeramia; species Sphaeramia orbicularis. The sequence goes on from NC_043959.1 coordinate 3,448,536, forward strand.
ACACAATCACTGTAGTGTAAGGCTGACATACAGACATCCTCTCTAATTAAAATAGACACAATAGCACTAATGAAGCGGATTTAGTGCTTGGGTAATTTATCATGATGTGCATGTCCTATTTTTTTCCCATTTGTTCAGGGCGAGAGCAAAGACCTGCTGTTCATTCTCACATCCAAGTACAACGCCTGCATCCTGGAATACAAACAGAACGGGGAGAGCATCGACATTATCACTCGTGCTCATGGCAACGTCCAGGTGAGAGAAACAAGTAGTAATAATGTTTCATTAGATTTCAATGTGAAAATGGTTCAGTGTTTTATTTTACTGAATCTTGCACAGGCTTATTTTGATATTGAATATTATTTTTATTACCATTATAATTGCATTGAGCATTATTATAATTTGATGATTTTGATTTGTTTGAATTATTCTACTTCTAGACTGGTTAAATTGCAGTCATTTGCCCAATTTTTGTCGTGTTCTGATCATAGAAGACTATAAGGTCACAAATAACCATGTAGCCTCTTTAACTCACACCAGAAATCTGCCTTTACAGAAATACTGATGTGATAAATATCAGTGTGGATGATATGAAAATGTTCGTCATCATAACATTTTTCACTACATTGCCCAGCCCTTCCCCCACGAGTTCCATTAAATGTAATTTAAGATCCGATAACTTTGTTGATTTGAAATGTCATTATTACCTCCGCGGTTATGTTTTTGCCAGGGTTTGTTTGTTTGTCTGTTTGTCTGTCCGTTAGTGTGCAACACAACTCAAAAAGTTATGGACAGATTTTGATGAAATTTTCAGGGTTTGTTGGAAATGGGATAAGGAAGAAATGATTAAATTTGGTGGTGATCGGGGGTGGGGGGGCCCACGGGGGGGCCCATTTCCAACAAACCCTGAAAATTTCATCCAAATCTCTCCATAACTTTTTGAGTTATGTTGCACACTAATGGACAGACAAACAGACAGACAAACAAACAAACAAACCCTGGTAAAAACATAACCTCCTTGGTGTGGGGGGGGCTCACAGGGGGGGCCACTGATCAGCCTTGGCGGAGGTCTGCGCTTTCCGAGTTCTTTTCTAGTTATTATTATTATTATTATTATTATTATTATTATTATTATTGTTACAACCTTTATTTAACCAGGAAAAAAGCTCACTGAGATTAAAAATCTTTTTCAAGAGTGTCCTGGCCAAGACAGCAGCAGCAGAAGTTACGCAAAATGGAAATCAAAGCCATATCCACACTAAAAATATACATTAAAAAGTATGCATAAAACACAACAAAAGTCAGTACAAAAACCATAAAACACTAGATAAGAACATACATATAAAACATCACCATTATTTCAAAAGGTACTAGAAGTTTAACAACAATGTTCCCTAAAAGCATCTCGAAGCAGAACCCAATTCAATTAGAAAAACATCTACATCCAGATTGATCCTTTTCCCATTCATTTAAAATGACTTGGAATGTATTAAAAGAGACCAATTCCTTTAGTTTCATCTTCTGTAGGTTTTTCCATGACGTTGGAGCAGAACATTTAAAAGCTTTCTTTCCCAGTTCTGTCCTGACTTTTGGAACTCGTAGAGATATCAGATCATGGGACCGGAGACTGTAATTATTTAAATCATTCCAACAGATGTAGACCAGTAACTATGATGGAAGCAGACCGTAAATACATTTGTAGATAAAAGAATACTGGTGCTTCAGTCTGCGTGTAAAAAGATCTGTCCATCCAACTCGAGCATATAAAAGACAATAGACGTTTTTCCATTGACCCTCAAATTGCGCGAATATAACTTGTGTATAAAAATACACCTAATGGAAAAACGATAATTTTGCCAAAAGTTTTTGCGCTGGCAAGAGGTGGTTTTTCGGGCATAGTGCAAATGGTATATTATGCAAAACTGTAATGGAAAGACCTTTTTCCACAACTAGAGTCACATGAATATAAAAAAAAAAAAGGATGTTGACAGACGTTACAGCAAGTGAAGAAGAAGAGCTTTAGAAGAGACATGGCACGGTATGTGTGGACACACCAGGAAACCAAATAATTTTTAAAATTTAGTACAGGATAGAAGGTTTTTACGTTTGTCGCTAGGTTTATTGCATGACTTCTCGTGTCATTTCGCAATAATAAATAAACTAATCTTCGCATTTATGATTAAATGGAAAAACCGACATTACGCACTTCTGTTTTTTCGACATTTAGTGAATATTGGTAAAGTTTTGCGCCTATGTCCAATGGAAAAGTGACTAATGATGAGTCCGAGCTCTGAGGCCTGTAATAAAACTCAGTGTACCATGATAAACAGTATCAAGGGCATTTAAACACTTAAACGACGCAGTCTTATAAATAATGTCCCCATAATTGAGCACAGATATAAAAGTGGCAGCAACAAGTCTCCTCTCAGCCTCAAAAGAGAGGCAAGGTTTTATCCTGAAATACAAACCCAATTTTAGGCAAGGCAGATTTATTTGTATAGCATAATTCATACACAGGGCAATTCACAGTGCTTTACAAAAATGGAAAAGAGATGAGTTAAAAACACACAATTACTATTAAAACATAATCAATAAAACATAAATAATGATCAGTTAAAACAAAGTAAAAGAGAAGAGTGCAGATAGAACCCTTTCAGTTGTTCTATGCGCAGTTGAACAGAGCTGTTTTCAGCCTGGACTGAAACACTGTCACAGTTCAGGTCTGTCTCACATCATCAGGAAGTCTGTTCCAGAGTTTAGCTGCATAGAACTGAAATGCAATTTTAGTTTCAGTGTCCTTAAAAGTTGCTGTATGTGAGAGGTGAAAGACAGTAAGTCATCACTGTGAATAGTGGTGATTATAGGAAGGTCCTGAAGCTTTGACTTGGCTTTTGAAAATAACATGAGTTTTGTTTTTGATGAATTTAAAACTAGTTTTAAATCATAAAATCTTGATTGAACAACATTAAAAGTGCCTTGGAGCTGTGTAAATGCCAGACTGGGTGTGGAGTGTCCTTTATGGAGTTTAATGGAGGAGGAAAAATGAGAAACTCTGAGCTTCTAAGATCTTTTCTTTCTCGTTTCTGAGCTTAAGCATATGAAGACCATTAAAGTTTGAGATAGTTCTGTTTTATGGGTTGGTGCTGTGTCTCTGAAATCCACCTCCAGCCTTAAACCTTCTCATACTTAAACCCCTTTTGCAGGATCGTATCGGCCGTCCATCAGAGACAGGCATTATCGGAATTGTAGACCCAGAATGCCGTATGATCGGCCTGCGGCTGTATGATGGCCTGTTCAAGGTGATCCCGTTGGACCGAGACAACCGCGAGCTCAAGGCCTTCAACATACGACTGGAGGAGCTGCAGGTCATCGACGTCCACTTCCTTTACAGCTGCCAAGCCCCGACTGTCTGCTTTATCTACCAGGTACTGTCAGAGGAGCAAGACTTGGATCGTGAAGTGTGTGTTCAGTAAAAAAGGAAGAACAGCATTATTAAATTCATACAGGAGGGAATTTTACATCCTTGAATTTTTCAAATGTAACTTCAAGGCCACAGGGCAGACTGATTGAATTGTAAAATATTAAAAAACAAAAACGTTTAAAAGCCAGAAGACGGAGGAACACCCTCCAACCTTTAAGATGTGGATCAGTGACCTTTTACACCACCTGACACTAGAGAAAGTCCGCTATTCTACCAGAGGGTGTGTTCAGAAATTCTATGATACATGGAAACCTTTTCTAACGCACATAAAGAAGTTGGATGTCACCCATACTGATGTTTAGTAAGACCGACCCTTTATTATAGAGAAATTAAAGCCAATCTGCTAAATGGTACAGTGATTTTATTTTCTTTTTAATTTATTTTAATTAATTTATTTTTTGTTAGGAGTGGGGCTCTGTTGGAACATGGGTGGGAAGCGGGGGGTGGGGACTGTTCTTGTTTGTATTGATTCATGTCTGAAACACAATGTCTGTAGAGTCTCTGCATAAATACCAATAAAAAAGACTTTCTGCAAAAAAAAAAAAAAAACAGCCAGAAGACATCACTAATGCGGCATGGTGCAGATTTTCAGTATCGTTCACACTTGTCCCCTGATGCCAGATCAGCTAAATGAGATGTGTGATTTGAAGTGTAATCTGTTTAATGTACAGATTGAAGTACAGTCTGTTGTGTTGTTTACTTTAGGATCCCCAGGGACGTCATGTGAAGACCTATGAGGTTTCGCTGAGGGAGAAGGAGTTTAACAAGGGACCGTGGAAACAGGAGAACGTGGAGGCTGAGGCGTCTATGGTCATCCCAGGTGAACGCATACAGCATAGCTTATTCATTATGTACAAACACAATGACCCAGTGGTTGTTACTGCCTCTGCACACAGTCCTAATTGGTGTCATTTTTAGACTTTGACTGTGGCTCACAATTTTACTATTTACATTGTATTGCATTTAAAATAGTATTAACTTTGTGCATAGTAACCCTCTTTCTACCTTTACCTTTTCCTTACACATCTACTATTTATTATACATCAAAAAATGCTATTAAAGAAAAACAATAGATTTAGTAGACCAAGAGAGGAAAAGATGAAGCACAGCTCACATCTTCAGGCACTTCTATTTTTGCACTACAATGATCAGTTCATCTTTGAGTCCAAGTTCAACATTTATGCTTAGCAATAAATCCCTCATGGCATTCCTGAGATATGGGTCCTGTATAAATGGACAGACATTAGGTCACAGTGACCTTGACCTTGGACCACTGCAATCTAATCAGTTCAGTTCTTTAAATCTAAATGGATGTTTCTGGCAAATTTTGTGACATTCTGTCAATTTATGATGGACATGTAGAATTTTAATCCAGCGGTCCAACAGACTGAAGACCAGCAAACTTACCTGCATTGTGGATGCATAAAGAAACAGATTTTCTAACATTTACGCAATGGATGCAATAAAAAATACAGACATATGCACAGATCAACCCAGAACTGACTTCTGTTCCTGTCACAAGTGCCTCAATTTTGATTATTTGTCCTACATTTCACTAGTCAAACAGGGTGTTTCCCACACAATCTTTTCTGAAGTGAAGCCACAGTTCTGGCATTTACCATGGTTCATCTGTCTACTGTTGTGACATTAGCTATGCACGTTAGCTCCAGCCTAAACAGGCAGGTCCTGACAGATGGCTGCATATGGTCCATACAGCTATGTATCCATGTTTAGGAACCAATAACAGGGCCTTCTCTTGGTTCTTAGGAGCTTAGATGCTGTGGTTATGGTTAGGAAGGGGTACACAAGACTGGAAGATTTGGGGGAAAATGACATAGATGAATACTAAATGTTATCTGACTAAAAGATCATTTTTGACACTAGCCCCTTTTACACAGCCCTTCTGTTCTGGGAGTATTTCATCTTTATTCCATAATGACGTCCATGTCAACGAAATGGTGGGATCATTTGGTCACAGCTCTGTAACGCCTCTGGAGGTAGTAACAGAGCCGTGATAAAGGTAGAACCATGGTTCCGGAACACTATATAAATGGAACACCTCTCGTTCCGCAACTAAGGTGTGACGTTTTGATGATGTATTGCATGTGCGACCCCTATGCTGGGGGGATTTAAAAATGAGCGTGGGCCATGTGCAGTAAACAAACAATCAATGCGACCAGAAAGATGTCGAACTGGTGAGATGCTGAGATCTGCGAGCTGTTGTTACTTCAGGTGGAGGACTGTATCCATGCTAACATTTGTGGAACGGTGAAAGACCCTGGAGAGGTTAGTTACACCGCTACGCTCGTGGTATTTCCGATGCTATAGTTAGCATGCTAAGTAATATGTCACACTATGCGCTGCACTGCGTCACTGCCCCTTTGATTCTGGAACGCATGTCCACTGTGTAAAAGTCCAGCCCGTCTCACTTCTATTACTCCTTTGGCTTGGCTCTGGAAATTGGTTAATGGTGGCAAAAATGTGGGATCACCATCTCACCTTTTTTCCAGGATCTTTGTGTAAAAATGGCTATTGTCTTCCTGTGGAAGATGTAGTCGCACTGGTGTAGGGTTGGATGTTCTCCTACACAGAAATCTGATGTTGCATGCAACTATTAGATCTAGGTGACAAGCTTGTAGGTAGATATGATATTCTACACATTAATTTGACAATAATTTGGCTTAGGTGGTGCCTGTGGCGTGGGTGCTGTACCTGACCCTTATAATGGTAGAGAAAACGCTGAATATGTCGAACTCACACTGTCTTACTTATACATGGTAGTTGGCATTTTATTGAAACTCTGTTTCAATTTGGATCTGAGTCTCAGTTTCCAACTCATGGGTCCCAATCAACTCACCTTCCTCTCCAGTTCATGTCATAGATTTTCCTGAGGGAAAAAAATCAAGACAAACTCCCATTAACTGCATGAAACTTACAAAATCCTAAAGCCTTACACTACACACTGTTATGTTCTGCATTTTGGAATTTGACCCTCAGAGCTAAGTTTTATAGGAATTTATATCTAATGAGGAATGGGACTTGATAAGATTTTACTGATACCAGTGCCATTATCAAGTTTACAGTACAGTCCAGTTCCTTATTATAAATCCTTTATTGATTCTTTTATGCAAAATGAGGTGGGCCCACAGGTTGTTAGGATCAATGCCATGTGATTACAGTTTTAACACTAATCTGTTGTAGGTTAATTAGCGGTATATGCTACAGTTGGCTTCAGTTATACAACCTATATACCCATAAACCTACAGACTGTGGCTTTAGCTTTGTCGTGTGAAACATAGTTATCTATTGCAAGTTGCAGTTTCTCATCACTGTTGCCTGTTAGTGTATGTCAAATGTTATAAATGACTATCATCAGTTACAGTCACAGAATGCAGTCCTGGCTGTCCACATACAAACCCACAGACAACGATCATCTTTTAACAAGACGGACAGAAAGAAACGCACCGAAGGCAAACTCATCGCCTGAACATCACTGTTATCTGCTGACATCAAACTCAGAGAGCACACAACACACACTCACTTGATTACTTCTCTGCAATTCTCTCTCAGTCTTTCTTTTCCCTTTTCCAGACTAGAAAGTTAGTTCCACTTTGTTTTCTCATCTGCTTTGACATGCAATGTGCACACATAAGGACATCCAGAAAAAAATGCATTGATAATAGCAGTTGATAAGCTTGGATCTGTGCAATTCTGATTCTGCATTTATTTTGCAGCTACAACACTACATACATCAATTGCAGATTTTTTTGTTACAGTGCTGTTGAAGCTGCATTGAACAGTAATACCCTCCCATAAAAACCCTCATGGAAATTCAGATTTTTTTATATATATATATATATATATATATATATATATGTGTGTGCTTTTGGTTATGAACAGTGCTTTGTTTGGTTGTAAATACCATGGCTTTATAGTCCAGATGATCATTAGGTTTTCTTGGACCCTCAGTTGAAATTTCAAACTAATGTAGTGAAAAATTAACAATTGATGAGGCCTTGAGTACACATATAAATGATGAAATTCAGCTCCAAGGACCAAATCAAAAGAAAATCAAAGCTAAAAATGGATTTGATGTCGAGCAGTTAGATTTTGCAAGGTCTCATACATTTATTAGAAGAAATGAAAACCTCTAAAATGTATCCAACAGCCCTTAAAATGAAGTTCAAGTCTTTACAGGAAAGTTCAGATCAGGCTGCACTTTCATAGTTGTAAATAAATGGTTTCTCTCACTGGTTCAAAGTTGGCACAGCCATTGTTTTCATCACAGCATATTGTTAAAGAGTATAGATTTCTTAAGTATTGTTCCTTGTGTGCTTGCATTTCAGTTCCAGAGCCATTTGGTGGAGCTATAATCATAGGACAGGAATCCATAACCTACCACAACGGGGACAAGTACTTGGCCATCGCCCCACCGACCATTAAGGTAATGACATCAAATAATGGGCATCACATTAGAGGTGAAAAGAAGATTCAAATGATGTGTAAACTCTGCCAACAAGAATTAAAGACTTCAAGTATATTCCAAAGTGTTGCATAAATAAATAAATTAACCTAATTGCTGTGGTAGAACTGTCCAGAGGATTTGTAATATGTAAAAATGTGTGCCCAGGTATAAACCTCTACATAACTGTTTAATGAAACATCAGATTGATGTTGACATGCCACTTAAAGACAGGTTGGTAACATCCGTGACAACTGCTCCTCAGCTCCCTTGTAGAGCTAACATTTACCAACACTTGGGCCCCGAGGAGCTTCTTAAGTGCATCCTGCTGCTATAATTAGAGAGTGCTCACTATCTCACTGCTTTCCCAACACGGCCTCATACATTTTAGAAAAAACATGCCATATTGTTCAGATGTTGCAGCTTTTACATTTTAATCAAACAGCTTAGTTTTGTCTTTGTGGATTTATCTGTGGATGAGTGGTTTGTGCTCTTGAATGTCTGTCAAATGGGCTTTTTCCTCATTCACCAGGCAAACGTCAGAATGCCCCTTCTGTGCATGTTGGACTTGTAGTATTTACAAAAGCTCCTTCTTACTCAGAGCATCAGCACATCATATACTGAAGCAGTAAGCCTCAAGAGGCCATTTCTGACTTAAATGATTTCTCAGCCTTTAGGCAGCATCAGAGAGTTTTGTACAGTGCTCTGCTCACAGGGTCTGGAACCAGCAAACGGACCACGCACTGACTTTTCCACTTCTTCAGGTTCTCTTTGATTCATTTTCGTTAATCTCCTTTCCTTTTTATATTCGTCCCCTGTGGTCCATCATCTTTGTGCCATTCATCTGTGCAAACATCCACAGTAAATCAGACATTTAAAACAGATTGGACTTGTAATATTGATGTAATGTGGTCACAACCTTGTAATCATAGTGATCTGTCATGGTTTTATTGCAGCTCGCCAGTCCTAATTAAGAACTGGGACTATAGTGTTATAAAGGCTAAACAAGTCTATTCATCTGACTGATCAGCTGTTTGCTGCATAGTCTCAGATATTCTGATTAAGTGTACATGTCTGATTCGTGAGAAGACCAAACAACTGCTGTTTCATCAATTTAAAAAGACATCACAGCCTTAAGGTCTGTTCATGCTTGCTTTTCGTATGTAAATAGGTATGTTTGTTTCAAACGGTGTCAAGCGTCACTGCCTTTATACTAGGGCTGCACGATATTGGAAAAAACTGACAATGCGATTTTTTTTTTTTAACCCTGCGATATATATTGCGATATGAAAAAAATACCGAGGAGTATATCATAGCTGTTTGGTGCCAACATAAATGGTCAAACAATTAGTTGTGTTACCTCGTTATGGCAGCAGGTGCAAGGCAGGTTTCAGCATCATCGTAACGTACATAGGTTGAATTGGATACATATGTTAAAGCCACAGTTGTGCTTAAATAAAATGGTGATATTGTACAAAAAACCTCAGATATGGTGGTGAACATTTGGTCAGATGCAGTTTTGCCATCTTTTTTTTCTACACTCTCTTTCAAGAACACAATTGTAGCTCCTCTTCAGACACTCCTTAGCCGTCTGTCGTCTCCTCTCTGGATGCAGCTCATATCCGTGTCCTGCTGATCTGTCCTGTCTTTAAAAGCCACAAACAGCTTGTGCGTTTACCAAGCTCACCATTGTCTTGCAAGCTGTTGTGTCTCTGTTGCGTTACTGTAGCACAATATTATGACAGGAAATATTGCTTCTGTTGCTGCAAGTTTGTATTTTGGATGTCAGTATTACAGAACTGTACAATAATCTATTTGGCAGTTGATCAATAAACTAACAGTCTTGACCAGAAAAAGGAAAGATAAATGTGAAATACTAAAAGTGTGCCAGTTTGTTGTCCTCTTGGCATAAAACCATCTAATATACCTTTGAAAAGTGGTCTACGATGGTGGTTTTTGGTTGTCAGATATAATAAGCTAATTACCATTCAGTTAACAGAGGAGCTAGAGTTTTGTCATAAAAAAATAAAAATGAATTGATGGTTTGACAAAAAGATGTAAGCCATACCACCAGCAAGAGGATTGTGAAAATGAGTTTTGTAAAGGTTCGATCAAGTGAGAAATTGGCTCAGCTTGTACAGTAACAATGACAACAACAATACCTTGTGATGAAGGAAAAAGCAGAGCAGGCTCAGTCACGCTACGTGATTTTAATGCCAATTTCAATCATGGCTACTATTCAGTTCAGCTCAACCTGTAGTTTTAAAGCAAATAGGAGACTTTAGCTCTTGTACAAAGTCCAGCCCAAATTTGGTAAAGTCCTTTATTTTAAAAGTTTAGTCTTGTAGGCCTATTTTTGTTGCAGGAGAGCTATTCCTCAAACTAGAGTGTTGTTACTTTTGCTATCATTTATGTCGGAAGAATTTTTTGGATGATCATGATTCTGTGGCATCATTGTTCATATGTGACTATTATTGTAATATTGGTGTGTGGTTTTAAAGGAAAAGGCACAGGTTACTTGTTTTTATCCAACTCAGTGGATTTTGCCAACATGAAGTAATCAGGGAAAAAAACTGCCAAAATTTACAAAGACAAACATCCTTTCTGCAGCTCTCTCCTCTCAGTCCAAATTAAAAAACTAAAATAAATACAGATGAACCAACATCATTTCATATCTCAGTTCAGAAATCATAGCCATTTCTGTTTTCATTTTGCATTTATACTCAGTGTACCCTCTTTATAATGTCACTGAATTCAGCTCATCACCAGGTAACAGAAATTGGGTCGAATTTTTCCCCATTTCTGCAGTTGAATCATCTTAAATCTTTAAAGCTACTGTGCTTCATAGTTGTTGGGTTTTTTTAGTGTCTGATTGGGCAATAATTGCGTATTTCCCTTTCAGCATATTGTGATTCAGTTTGAGAGCATGTAAGATGTCTGTGTCTAGTCTTTACCTTTGTTTTCATTCACACAGTCTCCCCATTAGGGTGTTAAATACATGATTGGCAGCTGTAATTACTGATCCCTGATCAGATTCAGTCAGATATGACCTCAGTGCCATTCTACTACTCTTCTGTGTTTCAACATGCAAACTTGGAAAAGTGGTCTCACTTTTCCTTAATGACTTGGAACAATGTCAGGTGCATCTCTATTTACATTTACACTTTTCATGTGGACTAAGAGGAGAAAGCTGCAGAAAAAATGTATTTATTTACAAACTGCACCATGTTTTTTTGTTCCTCCACAAAGTTTGCCTTTTGTGAAAATTGCAACCTTCTGCAATTATATTAATTGCACAGGCTGATATTGTGATTGCAAGTGCGAGTCAATTTATTATGCAACCCTATTGATTAGTTGGGCTTAGTGTGATGATCCTTGAACCATCTCCATTCACTGAATATGAACAGGAGTGAAACACAAATTCCATATTTCCATCACTGTTCCCATGCTGTTTTTCATCATTTCACCTGTTTTGAATAGTGCTCAATGTGAGATCATCTGTATGGAGATGCTGAACTTTATGTGGCGCCAGTGATGTGAAATGGTGCAGTAACGAGGGTTTAAAACATAGTGCAGGTGGTTTTTATCTCCTTCAGATGACATTTGTGTTACCAGATCTGAGTATTTGAACCCTGTAGTTCTGTCTGTGAATCAAAGTCTCCTGATTTGTGTCTAAAAAAAAAAATGAGATTTTTGTGTCAAAATGTTCAGAAGATATATGGCTTGTGAAAAATGACCCCAATATTGATGTAGGTGATGAATGTGGAGGAAGGAAAAAGACACAGATCACATTCTCTTGTTGCACTGGATGAATTCCTCCCCATTTGTTTTCACTATGAGCACTACCAAAGACAGGTCTTTGCACTCAGTGGAGCTCATTGGGTGAAAAGGGAGATTAGTGGTAGTTCCTGCGGGGTCTTAAAGTCTTGAAAGTCTTGAATTTACAAATCTGCATTTAATACCTTAAAAAGCCTTTAAAGGTGTGAAATTTGATATGGCAGGTCTTAAGTTATATTGCTATAAACTTGTTCACTGTATTGTGTTTAAATCAATCAGTTAAATCAATCAAATTGTATTTATATAGCGCCAAATCATAACAAAAGTTATGTCATGACTCTTCTCATATAGAGCTGGTCAAAACCGGGCTCTCAAGCCAATTTACAGAAACCCAACAGAATCCTCCAGGAGCAAACACTAGTGAGTGGTGACAGTGGAAGGAAAAACTACCATTTAACGGCAGAAACCTGGAGCAGACAGACCTAGACTGAGGAGGATGGACGTCTGACAGGACCAGTTGGGGTTGAAGAGAGAGAATAAAGGAAGGAAAAAAAAAGAGAGAGAGAGAGACTGGGGGAGAGGGGGAGAAGGGGTGGAAATAGGGGGAGACATGGATGCAATGGATGCACAGCAAACTGAACTTGAACCGTTACAAACTAGAACAGCTGTTGCTAGTATAATTACCAATAACTAGAACAAATGTCCATAACTGTTCATACTACTACTACAAATACTAGTACTAACAATGGATATACTACTACTGTAACTGTTACTACAAATGATAGAAACCACTACTGTCTATGTAACTATATAATAAACACTATCACAACTATATGGATAAGTGAGTGATGACGATGAAGGCAGGAGAGAAGAAGGACCACAGCAGCAGGTCCAGAGATGGTCCAGGGAAAACCAGTGAGGCAATAAAGCACAGAGACTTTAGGGAAGAAGTCAAGTCAGTAACATGTATTTGCTGGGGCATAAATAAAAGTGAAGATTAGGAGAGAGAAGGTCAGAGAGGAGGAGCAGAGAGGAGGTCAGACAGGAGGAGGAGCGGAGCAGAGCTCAGTGTATCCAGATGAGTCTCCCAGCAGTCTAAGCCTATAGCAGCAGAACTAAGAGCAGCCTGAGCTGCCCTAACTATAAGATTAATCAAAAAGGAACGTTTTTAACCTACTCTTTAACATACAGAGGGTGTCTGCCTCCCGGACCGAGGCAGGGAGGTGGTTCCATAATCGTGGAGCTTGATAGCCGAAGGCTCTGGCCCCCGTCCTACTTTTGGAGATTCTAGGGACCACTAGTAGGCCTGCATGTTGAGAGCGTAGTGCTCTAGGTGGATTGTATGGAACTAAAGGCTCTTTCAGATACTATGCTGTATGTATGTATGATAATATGTTTCACCTGTTCCAACCCGACAATTTATATTGAAATTAGAAACCAATTATCGTTAACTTTGCAGCCCCTAGTGAGAAATGATCACAGATCATTCAGCCAAACAGTCACAAATTTCTGCAGGTATGGCCTTAAAATAGGCTGTGAAATGGGCATTAAATTGTGTTCTAAGTAGTCTTAAAAAGGTCTGAAATTTAGCTTGTAGAAACCTGTAGGAACCCTGAACAATATTATGCCTGAGTTTTTCATTTACACAAGTGCAAGTTACAGATCACAGGAGACCAAATACAGAAAACATTTAGTAACAGACAGAATATTGGTAAAATTGCTTGTGTTGAAGACATTTCAGGTTGTTCATATTTGTTCAGGTTCTTCAAAATTTTTGTGAAAACATAGTTTGTAATGTAAACATTTTCATGTAATTTCCTTTTTTTACAGAAAAACTTAGAATTGTGATTGTTTATAGGTTTTACTGGGCCGACCCACTTGTGATCGTGTGGGTCTGTATGTGGAACCTGACCTAAATGATTTTGACATCCTTGATTGTTTATATCTCAGTGTAATTTTTGCATTTCACAAATTCATCCAATGGGCCGGAGTGGACCCTTTGGAGGGCCAGTTTTGGCTGCGGGCTGTATGTTTGACACCCCTTAAAGTGTTAATTTCAGAACTTGTGTATTTTCAGCAAAGCACCATCGTGTGCCACAACCGCGTGGACCCCAACGGATCCCGTTATCTCCTGGGGGACATGGAAGGCCGGCTGTTCATGCTGCTGCTGGAGAAGGAGGAGCTAATGGATGGCACTGTGGCCCTCAAAGACCTGCACGTGGAGCTGCTCGGAGAGGTGTCTTCATTTATCTTTTTCCACATGGCTATAAATCTCTTTTCCCATCTGTTTGCTCTACCTATCTGGCTCGACCACCCTGTCTGTTTGCTTGTTGATTTTTCTCCTGCTGCTTTTTCCTCTCCCTGCTTCTTTGTTCCAGTCCACTTTTAAATGCTTTATGGCCTCATGAGGTGCCGATAGATTAGGCTACCCTCACACAAAAGATAAGAAAAATGATCCCACCTTTTTGTTGTTCACTTGCCAGAGTTCCACTTAACCCTATAAAGTTGATTTAGACAATGACCATATGTCAATACTGCGCTCTGAGCTAAATCTCATGTTAAAGGCTGACAGCTTTTGGCTTGTGGTGCTGCTCTCTAATGACTTTCCACGGAGTTTAAGGCAGTGCATTCTAACTTGTCGGACGAGTGATGCTAAAGCTAGAAACAATCAACCAGAGAAGGCATGCTGAGCCAGACAGATTGCTTTTCAAATGACTTTAAATCTTACTGTTTAGTCTGCTCTGTCAAAAGCAGCAGCGGCTTTACATTAAACTGTCAAGTGTGTGAAGCTAATTTTACAATCATCATTTAGTGTCAAGTGGAGTGAGAAAGTTTACTGCCCATGTAGAAATTTTAAAAAGTAAATGTAAAATGATTCCTCTTTAAGTTGGAAAAATTGTGTGGTTTATTATGTTACATGTATTAGCTGAAGATAGTTGTCACATTGACCTTTTGTTACTGTCACACAAGAATAGAAGAAAAAAGCATCGCTTCCATTAGTATGTAAAAGGCTAAAAATAATAATGAGTCTGGATGTGAAAGGACAAAACACTAGTGTGATGGGTCATGATTCAATGTTTAGCATTAATTATTGAGTGTAGAGAGCCTGTGTTTTCACTGGAAGCGCCACAGAGTACTCCACTTTACAAGTTGAGTCTATTTCTGAAATAAAAAATGGTAAGAGCTACTTCACTGGGTCAGAAAACACAAAATGTAAATGTATGTGAAGGAGTCAGGTGCTCATCAAGGGCATGGGTGGAATTCATGAAAATTAGAGTGTCTCTGACTTGTTTCTGGCCATTTTTGTTCTTTTGTTTTTCTGAGTTTTGTTTTATCGACACTATGTCACACAGGAGCATTTTTTCTAAATAAGATACCCCCTGCCCTCAGAAGAGTTTCACTAATACAGTCCATACATATTTTGAGTCTGACTTCAGCACACACTCCTAATGCTGACAAACTCTGAAGACTGAATCTATACACACACTGAAATAAACTGACTAGCACCGTCTCCTTTTAAGAAACATGGATTGTGTCTACCACGATGGACCGCTTCTTGTTTACCTTAAAAGCTGGAATGAGGAGGGTTATGTAGTAATAATCTCTGCACGATTACCCTCTTGCATACGGCTCTGTCATGATAAAGTGAATGTTTGAATATTAAAATGTAAAACTGGATACCTGATTAGTATTCACAAGCATAGTGCAATAATTTGAACAGCACATATGATAGTGGGGAAGTAAAACAGCTTAACATGGTGAAATGAGTGTAATGGTTTAGCAAATGTTCTTAATAACGCACTGGGACACCCTGACACATCCACATGGCTCAGCAGATGAACACAATCTGTCATGACTTCACTATCAGCAAAGTATGGTTTACAAACTCATACAAACTCCCTTTTTACACTGTGGGAGCCTGATGACACAAAAGTGTGAAATATCCAGGCTCAAATAATCCATCTTCAAAAACTAGTCAATGGATTGTCTCCTAAATCATACTTCCTGTTTCCATCTGATATACAGATTGTGTGTCTGTTCTGTCGGCATGCATTTTCAGCCCTTACTTTTACATCATGGCCTGAAATGTGAGGGTTTTACTGTCTCCTCTCATTGACAGACGTCCATTGCCGAGTGTCTGACCTACTTGGACAACGGAGTGGTGTTCGTGGGCTCCAGACTGGGCGACTCCCAGTTAGTGAAGGTAAGCAGCAGTAACAAAGCACGTTGATAGGGGCAGCCATTCTAAATGCAGATGTTTAGACAGGCTTCTAATGCTCAGTAGTTTGGTAAATTCTCTCATGTTGATGGTGAAATGAAAATTTGATTTCTTTGTTCAAAACCTTAAGACCATCACTAAGATCCGTATACTTCTTTTTTCTGAAGAATGCACTGACATATCTGCACCAAATTTGTACTGTGGATGCATCTTGGCATGGAGCAGAAACCTGTTGATAATGGGTGACCTTGACCTACTTTTTCAAGGTTAAATGGCCTTGTGCCTTGTGCAGTTATAATAGTACTTTCAAATAGGGCTGCTCAATTATAGAAAAAAAAAAAAAAAATCACAATTATTTTAGCAATAATTGAAATCACGGTTATTAAAAACGATTATTTGTTAACCTTAAAGTTGTTTATTTTTTTCTTGCAAAACAATGTAAGATATACTCTTTAAATATAAATAAAGCTTTTAACCATTAAAACAAAGTATGTTCCCTTTTGTACGAAACAAAAAAAATCTTTGAATGCAAATAAGTGTACTGTAAATTCAAGTATGTTTCCTTTTGTAAACAAATAGTGCACTGGAATGAAACTGCTCTAGACTTACCATAGAACTGGAGCAATAAAAAAAAAAACTCACGTAAAGTGCAAATTATAAATTCAAGTATGTTCAGTGTAGTATGAAACATAGTAAATTCAGTGGCGTGCCGTGAGGTTTCAGTTAGGTTAATACGGGAGTTGCAGCGTAAAGAGATTCGGAGACTGAAGACTGCATTGCGGACGAAGTTGTAGACGGAGTTGTTTTTATGTGTTTTAGTTTTTCATAAGATTATGATAAAGGTCGCGGTGGTTAAACTTCAGATGGTTAAAAAGGTTTGTTGTGTTACCGGTCGGTGCGGACGCAACTACGAAACACTTTTTGCACGTAATGGGTTTTTGCTCTTCGTCTTCTTCATCAAACCCAAAGTGGTTCCATACAATTGAATTGGACTTGCCTTTTTTGTTTACCAAGCACTTCTGCTGCGATTCTCCTGCTATTTTTCCAGACCGCTAGGTACAACTTTCCTCTTGGGGTGGACCTGGCGGCTAGCAGGCAGCAGTAGCTTAGAGGGGGGCGGGGCAGAGCAGCTCATGGTAGCTTGCGTGCGCATGAATTAAACAACTCAAAATTAATAATCGTTTTTTCTCGATTACATAATTTTTGTAATCGTTGCATGTAATAATCGAAATCGTAATCGAATTTCGATTAATTGCACAGCCCTACTTTCAAATATAAACATGTATGTAATAAGTTTTACGCAAAGACAATCTAATCCAAATTATAGGGCAGTAACTTTCAACAGAATCTTACTCTATATTTGGCCAAGGGGTATTAAAAGTGCGCAGCCCCTGTAACATCATACAGCTGATTTCACTATATTTCACTTGTAACTGCTCTTGTTTTAACAGATACATTTGCCTCATTGTTAA
Source organism: Sphaeramia orbicularis (assembly GCF_902148855.1). NCBI lineage: Eukaryota > Metazoa > Chordata > Actinopteri > Kurtiformes > Apogonidae > Sphaeramia > Sphaeramia orbicularis. Next base: position 3,465,947 of record NC_043959.1, read on the forward strand.
TTGTTGTAATTCTTAACATTGTTGTTTATTGTTCTACTGAAGGACTCTTTTTATTGTTATTTTTTATCAGCAATTCATCTTGTGTCTTTGCTTGATTGTAGATGAGGCCACTAATTCATTATACTTTGGAGAAAAAAGTCAGAAATAATCTGATACTAAATAATCATTCCATTTTGTAATATGAAGGGAGGTCTCTTATCTCCTCTACTCTGATATTTTTAGTATTAATGTGAACTTTTTGATATCTTTCGATTTTGTGTTGCTTTTCACACAAAGGATAAGGGTTGTCCTCATTATTTCTTGCAAAATAAGTTAAAATAATTGTCTGAAAAACTGTGTTTGGTCCCTGTCCTACCATGCTCGCCTATCCCGTTGTTTTGATGTGTACTAAGTGCTCACTGTGTTTCTCTGCAGCTCAACGTGGACAGTAATGACCAGGGCTCGTATGTGGCGGTGATGGAGACATTTACCAACCTGGGGCCCATTGTGGACATGTGTGTGGTGGACTTGGAGCGACAGGGCCAAGGCCAGGTAATAATAATAATGATAATAATACCACAAAAATAGCCAAGACAACACATTTTCTGTATTTCAGCTACATATTGAAATCAAATCATTTAAAGACAGCATTTGTAAGAAATCACAACTCTCAGCATTTTACCAGAAATCTGTGGCGTTTGTGTCAGATGGTTGAACCTGGTTAATGCTTTTCTTTGCTATGAAAAAGTCTTACTTGATCGGAACACTCTCGTCAAAACCAACTTCTAAACAAAACGGTAATTTTCTGTGACATTTGAAGATTAGACTAATTGCAGAAATGGGATGTAATATTCCTAATTAATTTAATTTAATGTATAATAACCTATAAGAATCAGAATTACTGTGTTTTTGTTACCTCAGAATGTTGTGTCTATTTCATGGAGTCACGGCTGATTTTTTTCTATTTCTGTTTAATACTGGGTTTTCATCACTGAGCCTGCTTACATGACCATAAAAATCTGATAACTGGCAGTAATCAGATAATTGTAATAATTATAACTGATGCGTTTACATAAGCTCGAGAAATGCGATAATTGAAAACCCTGGTTTAATTCTTTCAGAGTACCTACGTAGGTAATGATGGTGAAGTCAAACTTCCTATTGTCATCCGCTCCCGTTTGACTACGCAACTTCCATTTTCTATAATTTTATTGTGTTTACACATGTGCAGACGTAAAAGAATGATTAGCCTGTATACATGCAGGAAAACATCGGAGTATTGGGGAGAAGTCCAGGTGTGTTAATCTGATTTCTCATAATCAGATTGCTGCTGTTCTCTTATACAGCATATAAGATCATCCTGTTGACATGATCACTTGAATAGTCTGATAACTCCAGAAATCGGATAATGATCAGAGTTGGGGATGTAATGATTACCGGTATAACGATAAACGGCGGTAAAATTGCAGACGGTTAGTATTACCGTTTAAATTGTAATTATCATGATAACCATGTTTGATTACCGCACTTTTCCCGGAGAAAACGCCTATGTAAAGATATGTTTTTATGTCAAATATTTGAGCGTAGTTTTAATTTATCACAATTTTAATTTTATATACCTAATATTTGGAACCGATATTCACTTTTAAAGTCTTTGAAAAGGTTTGTTAAGGGATGTGTTATTTATGCAATAAATTATATACATTTTTCAAATCAGATTTTTTTTTTGTGTGTGTGTTTTTTGTCCTTTTGTGTTGATATAGTTGGTTAAAGTGAAAAAAATTATAGACAGATGATATAAATGAAGTTGTGCTGAAAAAACAGATCCCAAACATGGGTATAGTGAACATTTGTTTATATAGTATATGAAGGCAAAATCAAAAGGACTGAAAAACAGACAAAATAGACTCGGACCACTAAGGGTTAATATTTGAATGTTTCTGCAACAGAAAGTACATTGTGCCAATTATTTTATTTGATTTTTTTGTTGTTGTTTTTTTTTTTTTTTCTAAATACAACTTGTTAAATTATTTCAGTGTGTGTATAAGAACTTTTTGAGCATTTTGAGCACAATTTCAACAATACCGCGATAATAATGATAACAGTGATAACTTTGGTCACAATAACCATGATATGAAATTTTATATTGTTACATCCCAAATCAGAGTATTTGTGTGCATATAAACAGCCTTACTGTCATCTACCCCATGTGACTTTGCACCAGGCTTTACTATCTCAATGTTTGTCAGTGTTTTATTTTTTTTGTGACTATTGGAGACAGTAGGCCAAGGGTTATTCAGATGTTTGTCCTCACCATAACCTGTCGATGCATAACCGGTTAGTTTTTATATAAACTAGTTAACTATCTAAATAAGCAGTAAACCAGCTAGTTCTGTGTTACATGTGGTTATGCTACTGTTTTTGTTGAGTTTGGTTCCTTTGAGGAGAACAATGTAACTGTTATAATTACATTTTAACAATATATCAACAACTTTTAGAGTATCATAGAAGCTGGATTGCAACCTGAAGAAAGTAAATGCACCTTCATCAACATCAACAGTATGTTAATCACGGTTGGATTATCAGCACATATTTTAATGCGGGTGGAGCTAATGAGCCAATCAGAGCCACACAGGGAAACGGTCAATCACAGCAGAGCATTTCTCCTGTCAATCTAATCTATTACCAGCCAGGGATATGGTCCTATTTCTCTTACTACATCCATCCAAACAGCAGCACTACTTCTTCTGAACAGTAACTCACTAATTACTAGGTTTTACTTCCACTTACTGCTATTGATATCTCTGAATAGGGTTTGACGTCAAAACTGAAATCCTGAATTCTGTTTACTTCTTATTACATTGAACGTATTACGATTTCTTTTAGGTTTATCTCAGTTCCAATGCACCTTTGCTTTGATATGAAAGAGATTCTTGAATTTACAACAGTGTAAATTGTACAAAGAACCTCTACCTTAGGACAGTGTTAACAATATTAATATGCGCTTTTAGAATTGACCCCGAGGCAATTGCTTTAAGATTAGTTTTATTGATCAACAAATACTCGGTGCTCCCTTTAGGGCAAAATAAAAGTCTTCATTGAGAAAAGAGAGACTAATTGGAATCTGAAAATTTCTCATGAATATGCTGATATCTTTGGGTTAATGTCAAAGCTGTTATTAACACTAGGGCTGTACGATATTGGAAAAAACTGACGTGATTTTTTTTTTAACCCAGCGATATATATTGCGATGTGAAATACTCAGAAGCAGAAGCAGAAATACTGCTTTTCTTTTTGGCACCAAGTCTTCATTTTCGGTGACTTTCTCTTGTTCATTGCTCATTTTTCAACGTTGCAGTGGAATTGATCTGTTGGTGTGGCAGAGTGGAAGTGGGGTGGGGCGATAAAAGATGTCTTGCTGTCCTATGGGATTTTTTTTTTTAAATTATTTTTGAATTATTTTTTCTGTCAGTATTATCTTAGCATTTTGCATCGTGTACATGACTTCTATATATGTAAAGAAAAATAAACTAAAAAAACAAAAAACATACTCAAACAGGGGCATTAACAGAAATAGTAAAAATATACAAAGCAACCCAAAATATAGTTAAAGGGGAAAAAAACAAGGATATTTCACATTCCATTCTTTTCCCCTGTGTAAGATGAACATTGAACATTTAAAGTGTGTAGCACAAACAAAGGGTTTACATGGATCTATATGCACATTACTCTTATCCAGTAAAATCAGCTCTTAATAGTGTTACAAAATCAACCCAGTTTTTCCAGTAATTGTTGAATTTGTCTGAATCCAGTCTGACAGAGAAAGTCAACTTCTCCATCCTATAAATGTCATCTATAACCTCTATCCAGTCCTCCATTTTTGGTGCATCCTTTTTTAGCCACTTCCTAGTGATGGCTTTTTTACCGGCCGCCAACAATATTCTGAATAGATATTTATCCTGTGAATGTGTTCTGCCCTGGTTCTCTTTTCCCAAGTATATAGATTCAAATGTGAATGGAAATTGGACTTTGAAAATTTTCTCCTTGCTTTTCTTCAAAGCCTTCCAAAAAGGCACAATATAGAGGCAGTCCCAAAATATATGAAAATGATTGGCTTTACTTTCACCACATAGTCTCCAGTATCTTGTATCCTGAGATTTTTGTGCTGGTGTAATAAACTATCTCACAATGTTCTGCCAACCATATTCCCTCCATGATAGGGAGCATGTTGTTTTCCATTGTTGCTCATTGATATACTCCCATTCCTCCTTCGATAACGTTCTTCCCACCTCTTTTTCCTACTTTTCTTTTATATATACTGTATTGTTTCCTTTTAAACTTTGCACTTCTTTATACAGTTTTGGTATTAATTTCTTGCCTGAGTCTGATTCATATGCTAAAAGGAATAATTTCATTATCCCTGTATCTACCTCCTTTAGTGTCCTACAGGCTTTAGTGGAATCAGCATTTTCATGGACAATTGTGCTGTAATGAGGGGGGAAGAAGACAGGTCTTGAGACACAAGCAAGAAAAGAGAACCCTTACCTCCTTGACATCTCAGGAGACACTGTCCATATAGTGTACTAGTTAGCTTAGTCACCCCCCCCCGCTCCCCACCCTCACCCTAGAAGCAAAAAAGTACAGCTTCAGGATTATTTTCACTTTAAGCCCTGAGTTCATTTCTGAGTGTTTTTATAATAGAAATATTCCAACCGCCTTTACACTGAATTAAAGGTTTCCTCGAGCCTCCACCACAGATGTAAACATGACATGGTTTCACTGAAAACCCTCTTAACGTTGCTGGATTCACTTCGTAGCTTCTGGCGAGTCTCTTGTCTGTGTTTTCCTTTTTATCATCCTCTTTGTCACAGCCTTCAGGGAGTTGAGGATAATACCACGAGTGCAGCCGGCTTTCTTGACTCGTGTTTACACTATTTTTGTCAGCAGAATTAAGCGTGTAGCATCCTGCATTATAAACCTGACACTGGCCAGCATAGCCTTGTTCAATGTATTCAGGAGATTCTTGCTGACAACAAATGCTTGGCCTCCAGTGCCTATTTATAGTCCGTCTGGGTGTTCTTTGGTCTGGTCTATTTTTTGTGGTTGGTGGCCTCTGCACACCTGGAATTAACATGCAGCTCCCATCCCAGTTGTGTCTACATATGATTTAGCTGGACCACGGTGACACTTATTGTTTTACATTCACCTCCAGTGCACAAATTTAAATTGCTTTTCTTGTTGTGTTGGAAAATCCTAGAGTGCAGTGCATGTCATTTCTCTAACAATATTTACACCTTTCGTCTTGAATGCTCTCTGTCAATCCATCATCTGTAGTATCTTGCGAGTTAAAGTTTGTTTAACTTTAGCAATTATCAGGCAGTTTGTATTCTGTATGTAGTCTGTTTGGCTGTAATGCATGCTAATGTTATATTTAGAAGATGAGTGGAGGGTAAAGTGATTTGTTCCTGAAATCTGCGTCCAAGAAAGTGTTTTAATGTTGAAAGAAATAGCCTAAGTCAAGCCAAGGCTTTAGCTTCTTGGTTGATGTCTTCAGATTCTCCTCTATTTTTATGAAGTGCACTTGTGCCCCCCCCCCCCCCCTTCAGTAAAAAACAACCCCACAACATGTGATATAATAAATAAAAGCTGAAAGTAAAAATAGTCTTTGCTATTATTCTGAAAATTCACAGAATCAAGTTAACCCTTAAAGGACGACAACAACTTCCAAATGATATTTTTGTTTTTCACAAGTAATTTATCACCATTTATTAGATAGACACAGACAGACAGACAGATAGATAGATACTTTATTCATCCCATAGGGAAACTTACACATTATAGGGGGGTAACAGTACAGAAAATTTTCTATTCGGCATGTTACCGGTACAAGGGTCTTCGGTTCGATACGTTTTCAATATGTTTCAGTACAGTGAAGGACACCGGTATGTGCTCTGCATCCACCTGTGGGACACAGGACATTTCAACAAAATATTGTTCAGTCATTTGTGCATTAACAGGCACCTCACATGTTATGCATTTTTGTATTTTTGAATCTTCAATGTTTGTTCATGGCAAACACTGTAATCTCCTGAGTGTTTGTGAACGTCTCACAGTATTCCCTGAAGTGCTGTTAACATGACCTCACAGTAACACCACAGCAGAGGCACAGTGCAGGAGAAGAGGAACAGGTTCACTTGATTTTGCCAACTTGAGTTAAAAAATAAAAACCTTTTTGCTTTAAAGGAACCCGTGGACTCTTTTGTGTTACAAAGCTGCAACATACCGAAAACCGAAAATGAAACTTAACATGCTTTGAACAGCCGACCCAGCTTATGTGCCTCTGTTCTACTCTCTGTTGTCATGTTTTGGTTTGTTTTTTGTAGCTGCGCTGAGAATTTGCCACTGCTGAATGTATACAGAGGAAACCCTGCACATGGGTTCTGCTTGTGTCCACCCTGCTTCCCCAGTGTTTGCGTTCTTTTCATAGGCTACATGTATTCGTTCGGCACACCTCTGTATTGTATCGAAGGCCCCAGACCAAAACGGTTCGGTACAAATGAGTGCAACGTTACACCCCTAATTTATTATAATATTGTTCTCTGCATTTTGCATTTTTCCATGAATTTCAGATATTTTCCTATATTTAATTTACTGACCATGTAGATGTTCATAAAAGCTCAGAGTAAATTCAAAGGTCAGACAAAAAATGAGGAAAAAGTGACTTTTTCAACAAAATAGATCATTAACTGAACATAAACGAAGTGTCTCCATCCACTCACTGTCATTTACCAAACTACATGGGTTTTACTGGTGAGTAAATGTTGTAGAAGGTGACTGTGTTTCCACGTTCACGATGGAACGTAGAAATGGGTCATATCTGATGACTGTTAAAACATGAAAAACTGCTTTTTACACCAATTACTTACATGTATTGATAGGATTAGGATTAGTGGATCATCAGATATTAAACATTTTAGATCAGTAGAATATTTTGGTAAAGGGTGAATGTTTACGTCCTTATCGGTTAAAGCTTTCTGGCTAACTTAGTGTAAATTAAATGTTCAGAACGGTGAAGAAGTGAGCTTTATACAAGCAACTTTTACTTTATAAAAACGTAGACATCAGTATGTATTAATGTAGAGAAATAGTTTGACAAAAATACTGTGATTAGAGCATTTGTCCTCCTTTTGTGTTGGTGTCGGAGAGACAGAGGGAGATGAAGCAGTGAAGAGCCAGAGATACAGTACAGAAGGTTTGTGTTGGCAGGGTTTGACACCAGACCGCGGGGTATTTGATGCAGATCCAAAGGCACTGGTCCACTAGAGTACTGTGCCATGATCTGGGTTCAGACCAACATGCAGTCAGCCACAGTGGGTACGCATCCTCACACTCATTCAAATCTGCTAAAGGTCCAGAACTAAATCCAATCACAATTGTTTTAATTTCCTGTTTGCTGTAAATCCACGGGGCATTTGACCTGGTTAATTGGTCCAGACACACTCCAAGATAGTCGGGACAGAAGGGAATTGATGCACAAGCTGCGGGCCAGAATATAATGGCACGTCAGTCACATTCACTGAGCACAAAACATGACAAAACCTGCATAAATGGAACATGTGTGGAGACCATCCATCATGGCTGCCGTGAGATCACACTTTTCTATTTTGTTCAAATTAGCAGGATTCAGTCGGTCCCTGGAGTGTGTGACTGAGTATGTGAGGGCAAATGAGAACATGCTCGAGGGAGCTACGTGCATTGCCAGGTCCACAATGGAAATTTGGATATTTCCATTAGACTGAAGCTATTGGGTGGCAGGTGGTTCAGATTGTGTGGGCTCTGGTATTTATCCTGTTAGCGTACCGTGACTGGATGGATAAATAACATTCTGGTGCTCTCCAGTCAGACTGTGCACACACCGGAAGGATTTACCTTCAGGGTGTTGGACCTCGGCACTGTTGTCATGTTTGTACTGGCATTGTCACAGAAGCTTTACTAATAATTGATACTGATTCATAAATCCCACAGCAGTCGGTGTCACTGCAGCCTCACACTGTGTTCGTCTGTATCAAATCAACCACACGTTTGACCAGTGACTACTTTATTACCGTCACTACTTTTATCATAACCGGGGTTCTTCACCTGCACACGATAATAAAAATCATTTTGATAATTTTGATCTCAAGAAACTCTATGAGAACAGTCGACTAGATAAGTCATCAACACTTTCATCTTTATACTTTTTTCTTGGATTTGTAGACTAGAGTACCAGGCATGTTGTTACCAAGCCATCCATCCATCCATTATCCACCACTTTATCCGGGGCCGGGTCGCGGGGGTAACAGTCTAAGCAGGGACGCCCAGACTTCCCTCTCCCCAGACTCCTCCTCCAGCTCTTCCGGGGGGACCCCAAGGCATTCCCAGGCCAGCCGAGAGACATAGTCTCTCCAGCGTGTCCTGGGTCTTCCCCGAGGTCTCCTCCCGGTGGGACATGCCCGGAACACCTCCCCAGGGAGGCGTCCAGGAGGCATCCGAAACAGATGCCTGAGCCACCTCAGCTGGCCCCTCTCGATGTGGAGGAGCAGCGGCTCTACTCCGAGCTCCTCCCTGGTGACCGAGCTCCTCACCCTATCCCTAAGGGTGCGCCCAGCCACCCTGCGGAGGAAACTCATTTCGACCGCTTGTATTCGGGATCTTGTCCTTTCGGTCATGACCCAAAGCTCCTGACCATAGGTGAGGGTAGGACCATAGATTAACCGGTAAATCGAGAGCTTCGCCTTTCGGCTCAGCTCCTTCTTCACCACGACAGACCAGTACAACAACCGCATCACTGCAGGCGCTGCACCGATCCGTCTGTCAATCTCACGCTCCCTCCTTCCCTCATATCTATATATAGTTACACCTCACAGATCTAGGTAAATGTAGCTTCAGAGCTGCTTTAAAAAACAAAACAAAACAAAAAAAATTTTACTGTATGTTTTCTGAGGCATGATTATTTGCAATTTTTTGAAATGTTTATGGGAAAGTGTTGTAAAGTGTAGAAATATACAAATTTGAAGAATTAAAACTTATGCCATGCCATCATTTTAATAATTTTCAGAAAAAAAATGGACAAAGTCAAAGAAATTAAATATTATCTACAAACAATGTAAAGTTTATTGAAGCAAAGTCTGTGTTAAAACATATATTGCAGAATTATTTGTGGTTATATTGTAACTTGTTGTAGTCATAGTGTAGTCAGTTTGTTGATGCCAGTATTGGGAGCAGCTGTTGGTTCAATACAAACCCAGACAGATTCTTCAGATTTCAGTGACAGTAGTCCTGGCATGCAGATGGTTTCGTTCATTTCCATGTCATTATGCTGTGTTTCCACCATAATGTAACCATGGCACTCTAATTACAAAACAGTGTTCACTCAGAAAACAATAATATCCCAACTTATGAAATCTAATAATGGACAATAACTATAGATAAGATAAGATAAGATAGGATAGACTATTGATCCGACCATGGGGAAATTTCTCAGCTGATAGCCGCAAATACAAAAATAAAGTGGAGGAAAGACAGAAAATTGAAAAATATACACATAAAACATAAAATGTAAAGAGAAAAAAAAAGAAGTATTCGTATAGATTTTGATTGAAATTGTAATATTATATACACATTTACAATGTGTTTGCTCATGCACACAATGTGATATAAGCAGAGTTACTGTGAACTCATATGAAATCATAAAGTTTTTACCAAATTGATTGGGGGTGATTTATTATTTTACTGTTACTTTACTGTTCATTTGACTGTTGTTTATTTTCATATTAAACTAATTCTGTAAAGCCCTGTTAGGCAGCCTTTTAGTGATATAGGGGTCTACAAATAAAATTGAATTTAAAATTACTGTAGAAAATGCATGTACTTATTTGTTACATTATTTCAAAGGTAGAGAGCAGGTGTGCAGTTAAGCCTGGTGTTGCTTTACACATTTCAGAATTGTTCCCGGTCTCCTCCACACACTGAGACATGTTTATTAATTAACCACTATTATTGCATTAGTACTCTGTATTAAAGCCAAAAAGGCTAGATTATTGCATCACTATTTTTAGCAAGAGCAAAAATCAGTCACACATCAAATTCATGTATTTGTCTTTTTTTTTTTTCCTTCATTCATGGACTTTGTCTTTTTATTTGGGATCAGTGATACATATGTAGAGCTCTCGTAGTTCTACTAAATGATAACAGGGATACTTAAGAAATGTGTGAAATTGTCAAGTAATGTGTTTTCAAAACTAAGATGAACATTTGGTCACAGCACAAACTCAGACAGCTTCAGTTAACCCTGCTTTTATGAGCTGTAACCTGCAGATTTCCTGAAATGAAAAACACAGAGATGGAAAACCTTGAAGTTGACTACAAACACCTCTGAGTTTCTGTGGAAAAATGGGAAAATGGAGCTATTATTAAAAAAGGACACGATGGAAGTTTAATAATATTACAAAGAAAGAGAAAAGTCAAAACCAATGGAGATTTTAAATACATGACAATTTATCATTCTTTGTGTGGGTAACAAGTAATATGGCTTTGAACTGGATTTCAGAAACTGCTATTTAGAAGTTGTTCAATACAAATTTTTACCCAATTCAATGAAAAATAAGCAGCTAGAAAGGCTTAGAAAGCACATAATAATGATAAAATGTAACTACTTTAGAAAGCCAAATTAAAAAATACATTCCTTAAAGTATTTGGAGTAGAGCTTTGGACTTTTGAAGGCCACATGACTTAATTAGTTTTCACGGATGAACTGGCAGGGCTAGATGAGTTTGTGTGATGCTTATTTTAATAGCATTTTTAAAAAAATACGTGAGTGAACGGTTAATATAGGACCTGAATAATCGGCTGACTGCTCATGTTCCTCTGTCTTTTGAATAGCACCGTCTTGTCTAGTTTTCCCATGCTATAGCACTTAGTCCCCACTTATTAGATTTTTTAAAATGGAAACAGAAGTGCAAAAACACTGTTTTTTGCACTGCCTTTCTTACAACAGTTGGGTAGAAGTGGATTTACTGTTGCAAGACAGAGAACAGACAGGATGACATTGACACCTCATAAAAAAAAAACATAAATCATATCCCTTGTGTGTGAGTCCATGTTTCTTTGTGTTAATGCCTCTTTTCTGTTTCCTTCACTGTTTGCAGCTGGTGACATGCTCAGGCGCATTCAAAGAGGGTTCCCTCCGGATCATCCGCAACGGCATTGGGATTCATGAGCATGCTAGCATTGACCTGCCAGGAATCAAAGGTTTGTGTGTCCTCCTTCACACACCTCCATTTCAAGTTGTTGGCTTCATCTGTCCCTTAATCCCCTACTGCCTTGACAGCAGAGCCACTTCAGCCCAAACATCTGTCTGCCTCTTCACGGCCAAGACGCCAGCTGTTGCACGTCCCAACCCAGCGTGTGAGCTCGACAGATGGCTTAGATGTCATAGGACTCAGCTTTGTTTTGTAAAAGAATAGGGTATTTGCCAAGGCTACGTTAGAAAACATTTGTTTTCATTTAGTGGACCGAAGGGCCCTGTGGGTCACGCTGTAGTAAAGTGTCAACTTGAAGGATTCCATCAGGTGATACCCGTGGCAGACACCTCTTAATCACTGAAAATTAGCCTCTTCTCCGAAGACTGTTCTCTAATGCTTAAATGAGACACACAGGCCAGTTAAGGTCTGCCTGCACTTGTTAGGCTTCAGCTGTTTATTGACCATTTCTGACCTGAGAGTCTGAGCTGCTGCCTCCTGCCCCTGGCAGAGGCAATTATTCACTTAGCTAATCAATGACTCCCCGAGAGGGATGAACGTCTTAAAATGTGTTAACATCTGACAGATGAAACACTCAAAGATCTGGGGTACGTTTCTCTGCCAAATGGTACGGAAAGTAAGTTTTCTTTGCTCTCTTTTATTTCCTTTAAGGTTTGTGGCCACTGCGCTCCGAGGCGGGCAGAGAGACAGATGACATGCTGGTGCTGTCTTTCGTAGGTCAAACACGGTGAGTGTTTGCTGTGCACTCTGCCAAATAAGTGTAGAGCCAGTTCACAATGCTTTATCTTATCTTTGACTGTGTTTTTCCCCCAGCGTGTTGATGCTGAGTGGTGAGGAAGTGGAAGAAACTGAGCTTCCAGGTTTTGTGGACAACCAGCAGACATTTTACTGCGGCAATGTGGCACATCAGCAGCTCATTCAAGTTAGTATACACACACCTACAGACATATATACACACATACATACACATGAACACACCTACATGCATACATAAATACACACATACACATGCATACACACACACACACACACACACACACACACACACACCCTTTGATGTTAGAATCTGTCCTAGACTTGAAATCATCTCTAAATGAGCCTTCACTGTCTGCTGGTGGTTTTGTTTTCTAATGCCTATTTGTAATCATTTCTATTAGAGCCCGACCGATTAATCGGGCTGATTATAGCATATCACCAATTAATCAACATTGGCCAATATGTAGCCGATATATTAAGTTTTTTTGCTGCACGGAGATTCTGTCGCTCACTGCTCCTGTGTGTGTGTGTGTGTGTGTGTGTGTGTGTGTGTGCGCACGCGTGTGCTGCCCGGAGAATAAGAGGAACTTTAAAGCGAGTTAGTTTCACTGTCACTCCTGCAATGACAATGACGCTATCACCCCCCCACACACAATCACATAATCATGGAGCTACGCCTCCCCCCCCACCCCCGCTCCGAGCACCCACTCCGGCGAAAATCATGGACCGCTACAGGCACACTGTGACTACGATAGACTTCTAACCCCCCCCCCCCCCCTTCCGAAAATTGCGGCCCCTCCCCCTTGTCTTCTGAAGAAGTATTCACCCCACACACACACACACACCCATGTCCGTGCACTTCCTGTCTACCTCACAGTTTCATTCTGCCAGCAGGCTTGGGTGTTAATAGTGTAGGGGAGACTGGGGACAGTTGGAACACAGGTCAGTTGTAACTCTTGCAATTGCTCCAATCAGGAATAACTTACGACTCACCTAATTCACTCTGCACATGCTCAGTTTAGTCCTTAGTCCACATCAGAAGTTGTAGTGCAGTGAGGCAGACACATCAAAATTTGTGAGTGAAAACAGAATTGTGTGGTAAGTAATGTTTTTTGCTGTAATTATTTTTGTGATTGCATAGTTTGCATTTGAAAGTTGTGTAAATTATATTTGTGAGATAAACAAAGATTTATGCAACTGTTTATCCACTTGTCCACAGTTATCTAATATAAGATTATTATATCCTGTGTAGATCAGTGTTCTTATTTCATATATCGGCCAATATCGGATATTGGTCGATATATTAGATATCAGCTTTTTTTAGCCCCCAATATCAGTATCGGCATCGGCCCCAAAAATCCTATATTGGTTGGGCTCTAATTTCTATAGTAACCAGACTTTACATATATTTAAAAAAGTCAATCTGCTTATAAGTTAAATTTTTTGTTGATTCTTTGCTGTCTAAAAACTTGATATACTGAGTCAGTTCATGTTATTCTGCATCCAGACTAGGCTTTTCACCTCCGATCTGATTCACAAATGTGATCCTGAAGCGGATGCAGATCTCATGTTGTGCATTTGACTTCAGCCTGGACAGTCAGATCAGAATATATGTGACATTAACTCATCACAGCTCAATAAACTGTAGGGAGTTCTTCACATTCTATAAAGTAAGTAAATGACCTCAACATTGAATATATACAGTAGTAAAATACAGCATATACATTAACACAGCAGTTGAATGAATCTACAAACAGCATATAGTGCATTTCTTCAATGAACAACCAGGAGTCGATTATAATCTGAGAGTAATAGGGAGCCACTGAGGTCGACACAAACAAATAAAAGACGATCCTCAGCGTGGATAAAAAGATAATATGCTTCTGGTTTGACAAATTTAATTCAGTCCATTCAACAATATAATCTGGCTATTCTCGGCACTTCTAGACTTCTTCTCTGAAGTGTTATTTTCCAGTTTCAGTTACTGCAGGTGTGTCTTATTTTATCATCAAAACTGTCATTGGTGGAAAACTTAAAAGTTACAAAACCCTGTGTTACAATAAGTGATGTACATTTTCAATCCGCTGAGACACTAGAGGGCTTTTATTTTGTAACTGAAGGAAATGTTGCTTTTGTGGAAAAAGAAAAGCGAACTGCAGTACTTTCACCTTTTTGAACATGTCACAAGCACAGATAAAAATGAGCTTTTGTAGTAAATAGACATGCACACTTCCTGGTGAAGGCCTGATGTTTTGTCTCCTACTCTTTGGTATTTCAGAACTGTTATTCAATAATTTTACAAATGTTTCCTTTGGACACTTTTAGATGATCGATCACTTATTCAGTATAATTTTATAGAATAATCAAAAACATCTTCACGTTGAAATCCAGAAAGCATATTATTTTCCATCTGTTTATGTGTGTTTAGGGCTGTGTATTGGCAAGACTCTGGTGATACGATACAAATCACAATGCTAGGATCACAATACAATATATCACAATATATCCTGATACTGTTAAAAAGGTAATTTTTTGATTGTTTTTTTTTTTTTTTTTTTAAGATTATTTCCTGGAAGAATTTAATTACACCAGAAATATGTACAAATACTAAACACATTTTTATTTGATCAGAACAGGATCTAATGCTATATTACAAAAAAAAAATCTATTTCTTCTAGTTTCCAAAGGAACTAAAATCTGCCTCTCAGACAGTAAAAAGTGCTTTTAGGATGCTTCAAATAAACATCATTTAATAAAACTGTGTTAAATAATAATAAATAAAATATAAACAGAAAAGAAAAACAAAAATTAACCTCTGCCAAATCTGCATTTGAACAAATACCTAAAAATATTGATACAGTATTGTGAAATGAAATATTGCAATATATTGCAGGAACCAATATTTTCTTACACCCCTGTGTTGGCAAGAAACCTCCAAAATTTTCTGAAGTTATGTAATAAATGGCATCAATGGATTCAGCTGTGATTGAGGTCTTCCATAAGTCTGACCACTCCCAGGTTTTGGCTTCGGAAAAACAAAAACTGTGACAGTCCTCTGTGTAAACTTGGAGGATATTTGTTTTGTCAGCGTTGCAGTTTCCAGTTGTGGAAGTTTGACAGGCCTGAGTTTCGCTGTGGTTTCTAAACGTAGGGTTAGACAGTGATTGGTCTCAGGAACTGCTTAGCAAAAGGCCAGTTTCACAAATTTGGTATTAATTATAGGAATTAATTATTCAGCAGTGGCCTTTATCCATTTAATAAGATGTACCTTACTGGAATTGAGTCATACATGATTGAAAGCGATGGCTGTGAATGTGAAAAGTGCTGAAGGACTTCATGTATTTTACACTTGGCTGAGATGAACACTGCACCTCATTTAAATTCAGGTTTCAGCCTGTCTTTTTTAAAATGAGGAGGAAATTCCCTGCTGGAGATTCTCCCAACTGTTACACTCTCCATCATAAATCTGTATGTTGTTATGACAACGTTGCTTGTGTTTTAAGGCTCGTGCATTTTAATAACTCTCCTCTCAACTGCTGACATCACAATGAAGGCATGTTTTTTCATCTGAGCCTTGTTTTCTGGACTAAGACAAAGTAACAAAACATGATAAAAGTTGACGGTAAAATGCAGTGGTTCCCAACATTTTCTGGCTCGTGACCCCATTTTAACATCACAAATTTGTGGCGACCCCAGACATTCAAAATGGAGACTTTTTTTGGCTAAAATTAATTTGTATTTGATCATGTAATAGTTTGCTATGCTATGTTGCAAATAAAGGTTAATTTTAGAGGACATTTAGTCTATATAATGTATATTATTCTGAACAGAGGCAGTAAATCCAGGTGTAGATTACTGCACAAAGGGAGAATTTGATTTTCCTTGGTCAGGATATGTACAGTCAGTCCAGCTGTGATTTACAAGGAGGACAATTAACACTGAACAAACAAGAACTGAAACTATGAATTAAGAAAGAGCTGCAGCATCTGAAACTGACCACAATGAACATTTGACAGATAAACAGAACCACAGTGCTGCAGTTTCAGCCTCACAGTTTGTCATGTCTTTCATGGATTGGGATTGTCTCTGTCAACTCATCATATATTTTTTATTAGTAAGTTTTTTGTTTTTTTGTTTTTTTTTATCAATTACTAGAAATGTCAGGCGACCCCATTTGAATTCCAGGCGACCCCACGTGGGGTCCCGACCCCAAGGTTGAGAAACACTGGTTTAATGTGAACCTGCAGAATTAGCAGTAATAGGGTGTCTAACATTAATTGACCAAGGTAGCACAGACTGGGTGACTTTTCTGCTGCTGTTGTGTATTTTCATACTTTTTTTTATAATTTGCAAAATGCAACAATACCATCATTTTCAGAAGTTTTAAGGCATATTTTAAATATTAACAATAAATCAAATGGTTTTATGAGTTGGCATAGGCTTTCTTAACTCATTCAGCTGCATTTTAGCTCATTATATTGGTTCTCAGGCTAAACTGTGTTGGTGTTTTTCTGCTCTAATTAACCCTTCAATAAGAAAGTGAAGACAGCAATTTACAGCAAGAAATACGCCGAATGTGCACTCCCTGCCCAGTGTAAACCAAACAAAAGCAGATGCTGGCAAACACCTCGGAGCATCTGAGCTCAGGAATTCTTCTGAGGGCAACTTGCAGACGAAGCAGAGTTGAGAGGACATGAGTATTGGACTTTTTCTATGGGCATAAATGACTCCAGAGGGATGCTCCTGTTGCCTGCATGCCCACACTCACTTTAGCCGGCAGTTATTCACAAGAGGTTAAATTTAAACTTTTATACAACTTCTCTCATGGCTTCAGTTTGGTATTTCCACACTGTCTGAGAGAGACCTATGAACTGCAACTCAAGAAACCATGTGCAAATAGAAAATACCCAACAAATTAAGCAAACCTCTTAATAAATTTGACAATATGTACTGGCAGCAAATGTAAAAACTCACAGTGCAATCAAATAAACCTCTACTTTTCCTCCTCTTCTTCCTCCATAATTATTTTGTCCTATAGCTTGTTCATGCAAATTATATTGATTATTAATTAGTATTATCAAAACATAAGAAAATTCAGGTAATGTTGTATCATGGCCTGGTAGTTTCTGAGTGATTCTAGAAAAATTCAAATCAAATTTTATTTATATTGCACCAAATCACATACTTTATATATAGAGCTGGTCGAAACCACACTCTCAATCTGGTTCTGTACTAGTCAGAAACCTTTCACGTAGTCAGTGGGTGAGCATCATGTATCTACTGCACAGGCTCTGGCCACAAAAGTGCATCATGGGATTTTTGCTTTGTTTCAACACAATATGAGGAAACGGCGCTGTTGTGTCCATCCTGTGTAAGCAGTCTGTGAGACTACGTTCTAAACTTTAGCTGTTAAACCAAGAGAACAGGACAAACCCTGCTAATCACAGTGGTTGCCAGTTCACCCCAGTGGTCACTCTTGGTACCACAATAAAGGTCAAAACAATTTTTTACGTCCTTAGTTCCATTTTTTTCTCAAGATCTTGAATCAATAGTTGCTTTTCCCTTGGCCATATACGCAAAACTTTACGGATATTTACTAAATGTGGGAAAAACAGAAGTGAGTAATGTCAGTTTTTCCATTAAATCACAAATGTGATGATTTGTTTATTTATTATTGCGAGATGATACGAGAAGTCATTCCATAAGCGTGGCGACAAACGTAAATATCGTGTTGATTCACAGCAGGGGTGTCCAAATCCGGTCCTCGAGGGCCAGTATCCTGCATGTTTTAGATATTTCCCTCTTCCAACACACCTGGTTCAGTTACTGATCAACACATCATCAAGCTCTGCAGAAGCCTGCTAATGATGTAATGGCTTCCAGGTGTGCTGGAAGAGGGAAATATCTAAAACATGCAGGATACTGGCCCTCAAGGACTGGATTTGGACACCCCTGATTTACAGATATATTCATTATCATTAAATATTGCCCCTCTATCCCTTACTAAATTAAAAAAAATGATTTGGTTTCCTGGTGTGTCCACACATACCACACCATGTTTCTTTTAAAACTCTTCTTCTTTGCTTGTCGTAACTTCCGTCAACATCCGGTCTTTTTTAGTCAGGTGACTCTAGTTGTGGAAAAAGGTCTTTCTATTGTAGTTTTGTGTGATATACCAATTGTGCTACGCCTGAAAAACCACCTCGTGTCTGCACAAAAACTTTCAATTGAAAAACGAGAGTTTGGCGAAATTGTACATTTTTATGAGCAAGTTATATTCGCGCAATTTGAGGATCAACGGAAAAGCGACTGATGATTGAAAAGTTCGATCTGTGTGATGTCTTCCCCATCATATTTTAAAGATTCTCAATGTGGTTTAGGTCTGGTGTTCAATCCATGTGTGAAAATGAACCACTCTTTGACAAATCTGTTGAGCTAAGTGATTCCTAGGGTTATCCACTGAAACACAGTCCAGTCTTTATGTTCTGTATCAACTGATGATTGTTTAAGGGTTCCAGAAGCTACTCACTGCATCAGTTAAAGGGTTAAAGAACTTATAACTACAGTCTAAGTCCAGGCAGTTTATTTTCCCCAGGGGACAGAATAAGTGTTTTTAATATGCATTTTGAAATTATGCAACAGAAAATATTTATGAATGTGGCAAAATCTGAGAAAATCCCAGTACTTTGCAGAACAGGTTTGTTTTTTTTTTTGCTCACTTAAGGTGTTTTTTGACTGACATTTGCGAACATTTAACTCATGTGACTGATCATCTCTTTGTTGCGTCTCCCTGTGTTAAACATATCTGGTACATATCACTAGGACAGATGAGACTGAATTATTCCTCTGTCTCATCTGTGGAAAAGACATCGCAGCCATTTTAACATAATTCTCTACTTCTTCTACCTTGTTTTTTTAAAACCCTGTACAACATTGTGAACAGCGCCACCTGCTGATGATACAATGCAGCCAAGATTATTCATTCTAAACTAGCTATCATATTCACATTTTTGGTTTCGCAGCTTTTTTTAGCCTTTAACAACAGTAAGAAAGGTTGGATGTTATGTTTCTTAGAATCGCTTTTGGTAATACGAAAGTTTTTTTGGTTTTTAAAGTCACAGCAGTGATTTTAGAACTCATGAAGTCACTGGAAATGGGAAGATGCATGTGGGGGAGCGGATGAAGGATCAGTCTGCATTTGGAAAGGGCTGCGTTACATGGAAGCAGAATGGAAGACAGACATTTTTGCCATATACACCAATAAACCACTGGCCCATGAATAGAGCAGGTGCCCTTTCAAAATCTGGAGGCCAGTTGTGTTAATACAAGTCATCTGTTTCTGTTTAATAACCGTTAGTGATGCACAGATTGAAAAATTCTTCGCATATAACAATATTTAACACAATGTTTTGGCTGATACTGATATTTATCACATCTTTCTTTGGGTTTCTTTATGTTGCTTTTGTTATTTATGTCCTCTTCATTATGAATGTAAAACATGGCTACAATTTGAAAGTCCTTCACCACATTGTCTTTTTTCTTTCTTCTTTTTTACACATTGTCTTTGAACGAAGACGTATTCAAATATGCTTTTTTATGAAAAAAAAAACCCAAACCTATAACATGACACAACAGATAAATATATCTCCCCTTGTCTTTGGCTAAAGGATATCTTTTGTCTCAGTACATACAAGTGTGGTCTAATATCGATGTCAGGCTGAAATATCTGTGCTTCCTTAATCATTTCTAGATATTTTGTGAGGTAGGTGGAACTATGGTTTCTGCAGATAGCAGCAGGTACAGCGTTTTGCATTTCTTTATGCTGTGAGGATTGAGATTTCTTAATTTGCTTGCATTCTGAGTATCTGCACATGTGCTCTTGCAGCCAACTTATGTCTCTGTGGAATGAATGCTGTAGTTTTTACCCCCATTAAAGCTTAATTTCTAATAAGACTCCACCCTTCTCCATAACTACTCATTGCATTAGCTACATATTTGGCAAGAGACCACACAGCACAAATGCATATAAATAAACAAACAAATGTAATATGGCTCCTACTCTGACTCCTCTTTAATTTTTAACTGCTTTAAGGATTACTTAAGGCAGTGGTCTAGTACTGAAATAATACCACGATGGACTCCTGTATCTGCTGCATAAATTGTATCTTAAATAGTTGGAGTGAATTATAAGCAATTTTAGTCATTTCCCCAACATCAAATTAATTGTCGGCACTTTGAGTTTATGTCAGATTCTGAAGTGTTTTTTTTCAGACTCGCAGCAAAATTCCAGGCATAGAGTCATGAGGTTTGCTTTGAAACATTGTCACGTTTTATCCTCCTGCCTCCACATCATCCTGTCTGTCACTCAGCATAAAAGCAGCTTTTAAAAGGCCAGTCTTTGTGTCTCCAGATCACATCAGGCTCCGTTCGCCTGGTGCTCCAGGACAGCAAGGCGTTAGTGAGCGAATGGAAAGAGCCGCAGGGCAGGAACATCAGCGTTGCCGCCTGTAACCACACCCAGGTGGTGCTCGCCGTGGGACGGGCCCTCTACTACCTCCAGATCCTGGCAGGAGAGCTTAAACAGATCAGGTAGGTCAGGAATTCAACCACGCACACAGCAGTTGTTAGGCTTGTACTAATGAATTATGCATGGAGATTAACTGTCTCTACAGGCACATTATAAACGCTTTCAGCCTTGCACCATCCAGCTTGTCTTAAGTGTTGTCCTACTATGTCTGAATACAGAAGCGCCAGGAGCTGTTGCAGTGAGATAAGAGGACACATTGCTTTTCTCAAATCCATTTCGGTGGTGCACATATCAGTAATATGAAAGTGACTAAAATATAATTGTGTAAATGAGAAAGGACAAAGTTTTAAATCATTTTACTGCAGAGAAAAATTTAATCAACACATATAGCATATAATGACAGATAATACCCAGTCACACATATTGGCAGTCTGCCAGTGTACCTAATACTTTCTTTATTCATAGTATGTGCTAGATGTAAAAAAAAAAAAAAAAAAAAAATAGTAAGTGATAAGACATACTTCACTGAAGGCCACCTCTCCATTGAATCCTCTACCTGTGGTGCAACATGAACTGCTAAATCACTGCTGTCGAACGGGGCTGTGGTGAGGCGAGGGAAACATGCTACCAACTGTTAGCATTACTTGTAGCTGGGTCGATGAAAAGCTAATTAAATATACATAAAGGACTATGCAGATAAATGGCCCTGTTGCATACTGTCGGAAAACAAAAGTATAAGCATGAGTAATAGTAATGTACTTACCCATTCATTAATTCAGTCTCACTCAAAGTGATTTAACATTTTCAGTTCAGTCAATTTCTGTTAATACAAAAGAAAACTAGTATATTCAGTGTTTCCTAAAAACAAATGAAGACAATGTGATCAAATCATGTTCAAAGTAGGAATATGATTTAAATGTGTTCTATCTATTAACTTTATTTACATAAATTCAAAGACACACCATTTCCTTTTTCCCCCTGGTGTATTCCCTATATTCCAGTTGTGCATATATTGATACAGAGCCTGAGAAAGGTCATTATAACTTTGTTAAAACAACAAATGTAATGGCAGCCTAAAACTTTTTCACAATACTGCTGTTGAAGGAAGTGTTTGATGTTCATCATGCTCTAACCATTCATTGCTGAATGAATAATAAATTAGAACTCAGATTGTGCTTTTGATTTAATGGCTGTGACAATATTAAATCAGAATTTAAAAAATATACAAAAACAGTGTTAAACAGGTGTGTCTTTGTCTATGAATATTTAAAATCCAGTCTCTATCAGAGCCAAATTCTGCCAATACTAGTTTACAGAGGTCATAATAAACCAACCAACTGTAAGAGTATTGTAAATGACATTTTGGCTTTGACGTTGTTTCATAAACGACACATTTTTTACTCCACTTTAGAATTTAACAAAAAGAAAATTACAATGAATCTTATGGTGAAAATCTTCACTTTTATCTTTATTATCAACATATTGGTCACTCAAAATAGTTTCCCACCATTAAAAAACCCCCAAAATATTAACAACTTAAATGCACAGTGTGTAGCAGTTTTGAATCAAGCACCTAAAAGTGCCTCTGTCGGGGATGCTGGAGCCCATCCCAGTGGTGCAGCGCTCACCACTGTGCAACCCTTCTGCTATTCCATCACAGTGAAATGACAAAGTGAATATTCATCACAGAGATTAAAAAAAAAGAATAAAAGTAATTATCAACAATAATATAATCATCTGCTATTTTGTTTGAGCATGACATCAAATTCATCCTTAACATTTTAGGACAACTTGCAGTTGTCTGTTCACATTTTATGTCATTAATAATAATATATAAAAGGAGCACAGACATGCATTGACTGAAATTGTATATCGAACAAGTCATTATTTGATTCCTGATCAAGAATTTAAAAACATAAAAGTAAATCTCTATGTAATGTACAGTGTTATACTCTCACAAATTTCTATGTTTAAGTCATGTAAGCTTAGTACGAACACAGCGAAAATTTGCTAAAGCTTCGGGTCAGACTCATTTCTAAACATGATACAGAAATACACAGCAGCACCTATTTTATTTGCTTATTTATTAGGATCCACATCAGCTGCAGTAAATCCTGCCACTATTCTTCCTGGGTTCCAGTACATGCATAAAATTATTAGGGATGCACCAATACCACTTTTCTCCAGACCGAGTACAAGTACGAGTACTTACATTTGAGTACTTGCTGATACCGAGTACCGATATGAGTACTTAATAATACCATTACAGTTCTTAGTTCCTTTTGTAAATGTACTTTATTGTCGTTGCCATTACTCTGACTGGAACAAATTGCTACGACACGACATTTAATGTGTTGGATTGAGCATGTCTCAATCAATCCACCAGGGGGCGCCGATCTTAATTAACCTTACTGGACAAATACCATGAAGAAGAGTAAAGTTTTTTGAGAAGAAGAATGTCAGTAATAACAAACATGGAGACGGCAGAGGTAACACTAATGTGGATGCTAATGTTGATGTAGATGAGGGTAGTTGTCATAGAATGACAGTAGTTTTTCTCTAACTCACACAGTCGCTCTTTGAAAAGATCCTCTACCTCCACGGTTCCCGGTGGTTCCCTTCTGGGTACGCATCCACGAGAACCTGGAAAAAAAGATGGAATGTACGCAGAGGACGGACGGAACGCTCCATCCATATCCGTCTGTGTCTTTAACTTTACTTGCAGTCAGCGTTATTTTTGTGACCGTCATTTATTTCGAAAAATCTCCACACTGCGGACACTACTCCTCCGCCCATACCTGCTGCAGTGAACTGTGAATGTCATGCTGCCGTAAGTGGTATCGGTGCAGTTATATTGGAGTACTTTCACGAGTATGAGTGCAAGTACACACACTGAGTATCAGACCCGATACCCGATACTAGTATCGGTATTGGTGCATCCCTAAAAATTATACAATACATGCATACATTACTAACTAAAAAGAAAAAACACTAAAAAAACATGTTAATAGAAAACGCACAGCACGCATGGTGCAGTTCTTCAAAAGTGAGTAATGTCATGGAAAGGTTTTTAACCATTGCTATTTCCATAGTAAGACATAAAACATATTATATTTAGTATTATTATAAATACATAATTTCTTCAATCATATTACATTTGTCATATCATTATGCAATATACAATATTAACTATAATCACAACTGCAACAATTATTACCCTTATTGTCACCATCATTACATTCATCATAACAACATCCATACAATTTTTTCTTATTTCCAATAACATTATCCGTACCTTGATCAATACCATTACTACCATTACAACTAGCCCTATCATCATCACCACTACCACCAGCATACTAACACCAATTACAACGATAATCAGGACTAAACAATAGCAATGAGAGCAGACACAGCACACTTATCATTTGGAAAAGCCAACATTAATACTAATATTATAAGGGTGAAAATAATACTAATTATAACCTATGAATCATACTACTGATGAAATACCCAACAGAACCAAACCCTTTAATTAATTAAACTTTAATTATATTCCCGTTGGTACTGGAAATAGCTTTAACTCACTGTGTTTTACTTAAGCTGACCTTTATTTTATGGGTAGTTCATTATCTTCATATAAATGTGAGATACTGGTATGGGTATTTTCATTTTTCCATTTTATGCTGCTACACTCTTCTTCCCCGCTGCATCTCTGAGGCAAATGTATTGTACTTTTATGTACTTTTTACCTCTACACTTTGCCAGCTTTAGTAGTTTTCCCCTTCTCGTCCAGTGAAAACCACATTTTGACTGGGCTCTTGTGATAATTGTGATACATTTTTCCTTAATGAGTTGAGAGGATTCTCCTTCTTATGCCAAGTAAACAGTCTAAAAACCCACTTGGATTTACTGGAAAATGCACTGTTACAAAGCTGAAAACAGGCTTGGTTCTCCCACACCACTACAAACATATGATGGTCTTATAGAATATGATGCATTACTGTGGATGAAAGTACCAACACAAGTGTTTCATTTAGGATTTGTTTCAGCAGCCAGGGGTGGGGGCTACCTGCTACCTACATTCAGAATTAATACAGTATGAATGTATTTTTACAACCAAACTGCAACCACCGCAGTTTGCCATTGTGTTTATTGAAGTAATAGCTGAATGGAGTTATCTGTTGTTTTTTTTTTTTAGAAGTGACTGTGATCAGAAAAGAAGTTGGCAAAATATAATGCAACAAGAAATAATGAGCATATTTAATGTTTTTACAGTATGGTCACTAGCTTTTTGAGATTCTACTCATTTGGGAGGACAGACATTCTCTACAGGACAGACGGACAGCATTAAGATCCTCCTGAAACTCAGTAATGCATTTTATCCTCTGCAGGAGACAAGAGTTTCACAGCTTTGCTTGAAAAAATATAAGAAAGAAAGAAAACTGTGAACCCAGTGACTAGACTCAGTAACCAAACATAACACTGTCCTCACCCAGATGTTAACCCACTGTATGTCTCTGCTCCTTGTATCTGATAAAATTTCAAATTAAAAGCCCCTGCAGAATGGTAGCAACTTAATAATACAGTATTTAATAAAGTTATTTAGCAGCAGCGGCAGTAGTGTTGCATTGGAGCTACCACTGCAAAATGTAAATGAAAGAACACTATGAAACAGTGGATGAAGTGGTTCTGATGAACATGTTCAACGTTCCCCTTTGAGAAGACTCTCCAATGTGGGATATTGGAACATATGAATTAAATAGAATTGAATAGGGATGTAGAACTTCTACTTTTAGTGGAATTAGGGACGTAACGATTACCGGTATAACGATAAACCACTGTAAAATTCCTGACGGTTAGTATTACCATTTAAATTCCAATTATCATGATAACCATGTTTGATTACCCCACTTTGAGAGAGAGAGAGAGAGAGAGAGAGAGAGAGACCTGGTCCAAGTGCACAGAGAGAGAGAGAGAGAGACTATCTGTCTATGAAAAAGAAACTATAACAACTCAAACTTGATATGTAAAATGGTCAAACAATGGCTATAAGGTGCCATCTTCAATACACATTTGTATGTTTGATGTTTACACATGAATATTTGAATATTTTGTTTCTGCCAACAGAATGTATTGAGGTTTTGCACATATGTCACATGATCACGTGGTCTCCTGTTTACGACGCCGTAGTGGTAGGCAAGCCTTCCTTGGATCATATGTGTTAAACAATGGACCTGCTAAACTCCTGTGGGCCGTTTATTCCTTAGCTTTCACCAACTATAAGTTAGACAGAAAGACCGCTGGGTTCCATCGGTGGCAGCGGTAGTTCTGTTCTGCCCACCGCTGTTTGTAGTTATAACCGCGGTTAGCGCAGCTTCTCAGTATAGTTAGCCTGCGTGCCTGATGCACTTAGCGGCGTGGAAAAAAAGAATTGTCATCATGTGGTACGGTGATGCAGACCCCTGTAAACCTACAGGAGGGCTTCCCCTGGACTATCACCTATACAGACAGAGTGATTGTGGATCTACCTGCTCCCTTTGAGTTTCCTCAGCTGGGTGAGGCAGATGGAAGTAGGCGGAGCTACGGCAGCATCACTGCTGAGTTCAGCTGGAGCTGGTGACAATACTGCCCATCCGTCTGTGACCGTCTGCTGTTCTACTATGGGACAGCCTTCCACATGCGGTCGAGTCAAATTATGCGGCTGTGAAAGAGAAGATGGGATGGGCTTTTGGACACAGACAGTTAATGGAGTGTTTTAGAGCTAACATATCGGCTCGTTCACCAGATCTGGGGCAGAGCCTGGAGGTGTACGGCTGATGTGAGCCGGCTGGAGCTGGGAACACTGGTTTTACCTCTGAGTTGCCCACGCATCACTGTTGTTAGCAAACATTGAAACTCATGTATGGTGCCTTTATCACAAGCAGACATACTCGCAAACTAGAAGCACTCGGAGAGCGCAGACCTCCGCCAAGGCTGATCAGTGGCCCCCCCCGTGGGCCCCCCCACGCCAAGGAGGTTATGTTTTTGCCAGGGTTTGTTTGTCTGTCTGTCTGTCTGTTTGTCTGTCCGTTAGTGTGCAACATAACTCCAAAAGTTATGGACAGATTTTGATGAAATTTTCTGGTCTGCGCCCCCCCCCCCCGTGGGCCCCCCCACCCCCGATCACCACCAAAATGTAATCATTTCTTCCTTATCCCATTTCCAACAAACCCTGAAAATTTCATCAAAATCTGTCCATAACTTTTTGAGTTATGTTGCACACTAACGGACAGACAGACAGACAGACAAACAAACCCTGGCAAAAACATAACCTCCTTGGCGGAGGTAATAACAAAACACGCAAACACCAGTCCAAAGAAAAACACAATATAGAGCAACAGTTCTGACTTTCTAGATCCAGATAGTGTGCCTACCAGTATGGCGGTGTAAACAACAATCACATGACCAGTGACGTCAGCTGCAAGTCCTCAATATTGTGCCTATTATTTTATTGTATTTATTTATTTATTTATTTTTCTTTTTCATATTTCAAAATGCGTGGTTAAATTATTTCAGTGTGTGCATAAGTACTTTTTGAACATTTTGAGCACATTTCAACAATACTGTGACAATAATGATAACCGTGATAATTTTTGTTAAAATAACCATGATATGAAATTTTCATATTGTTACATCCCTAAGTGGAATATTTTCACATTTTGCTCTGAGTACATTTATGAAGGAAAGGATTTAACGACCTTTTCCACTACTGTTTGCATCACATTTCTTCTGTCAGCAGTGAACCGTGTACTGGAGCTGCTGTGGAGTCTGTTTTTCCTCATTTCTCTCGTGCTGCTTCTATGGTTTTACCCTTGTGGCGATCCTTGTGCTGCTATTGCAGTATAGCTGCCTTCAAACATTTTTTTTGTGAAGAGTACTTTAAAACTTGCAGGATGCACAAACAAACATGTTTTCTAGACAAAGATACGCAGCCTGTGGAGTGGCCACCAGGGCTGGTTGAAGATCAGTGTTTGCACACTTGAATCTTGATACATGATGAAACGATTAAAGAGCTGGTGTCGTCAGACCTGAAATAAGGCTGGGGTTACATCAGTAAACCGATGCTTAACTGTTAATGCCTCAAATCATGATATGTTCTGAGAGAGTAGTTTGGTTTAGACCATATACATTGCTAAACTGTTCCCCTACAGTGCAGTTAAAATGTAAATACTCAACACAATGCAGAGTTGACAGTATCTGACTGAGGGATCATCTTTTTGTTGCTCGTCACAGTTTTACAGTGAAAGTATCTTCATCTGGCACCTGTAGAAACACGCAAATTGGTCAACAGATGAAACATTTGATTCTGAAATGGAGGGAAAATGGAGCATATGGTCTGCGCCACTGATGCATATTTGCCATTATTCACTTTGTTCAGGGTTTCCTCAGGGTCTTAAAAAGTCCTAAAAGTCTTGAATTTACAAATGTGCATTTAATACCTTAAAAAGTCTTTAAAAGGTATTAAATTTCATATAGTAAGTCTTAAGTTATGTTGCCATAAACATTTTTGCTGTATTGTGTTTAAATGTGTCTGGGAAATGTCCAAACTAGAAAGAAATTAACGTTATTCTACTTGGTTCGACCCATTCCAACCCGATAATTTACACCGAAAATAGGAAGCAATTATTGGTAACTTTGCAGCCCCCGGTGATGAATGATTGCAAAACATTCAGTTCTGTGTATAGTATGCATGTAATGTTCAGTCTCTGCTGATGTAAATAAATGTGTTTTCCTAAATTCTAAGAGTCATGAGTTTTTGCCAGTATGGCTGTGAAATGGGCTTTAAATTCTGTTCTTAGTAGTCTTAAAAAGGTCTTAAAAAGTCTGAAATTTAACTTGTAGAAGCCTGTAGGAACCCTGTTTGTTCTTTTGTTTATTTTGTTTGCATCTTTGCATCTCTGTGCCCACTCAGGTTTTTTTTTTTTTTTTTGTAACCTGGCGGTTTATTCATGAAGTACACAATAATAATTAAATCGTGAAAACACTATCTCTTTAGCAAAAGAAAGAATTTATTTATTTTTTTCTAACTGCACTATACTACAAACATGACACTTGTCGTTATAACTATACTATACATTATCCATTATACACTCGGTGACCTTTTATAAAATTCCCATGCCATAATTTTGCAGAATGTATCAAACAGAAACAGAGCACACAGTCCTCTTTTACAAAATAAGCATTGGCAGCTTGTTTCAGTCTTTCACACACGGTCTGTTCCTTCCATAGCACCACTGAGATGGAGCACGAGGTGGCCTGTCTGGACATCACGCCCCTGGGAGAGGCCGGTGGGGAGTCGCCACTCTGCGCCGTCGGACTCTGGACAGACATCTCAGCCCGCGTCCTCAAACTGCCCTGTTTCACAGCCCTGCACAAAGAGATGCTGGGCGGAGGTGAGAGAGAACACACTCTGTTCAGATAAGAGAACACACTCCAGCAAAGAGGGAGCAGTTAAACAGAGCAAGCGCCCAGTAATGTCAGAAGACCCTGAAAAAGTCATAAACTTTGGACTTAACCTTATCAAAAGTACAATAAAACCCCATAATGTAATACATTGACCAGTAATAAAATAAAACATCCTGTCTGGTTTTGATGTTTTACTGATAATGGAACACCTTTTAAGGTGGGTCATTACAGAACTTATACTTTTGTAATTTTTAGCTAGTACTGCAAGTTTCTCTTTGTGATTCATATGGGAATTTAGGGGGGGAAAGGAAATGGCTCTGTTGTCTCTGTTTGGAATAAATTCATCATTACTGTTTTTATTTAATTATTCTAGATTGATTTTTGTGATATGTGGGAATGCATCTGCATAGAAAATAATATTATTTTATATGAAATTTAGAAAGTTTATTATGAAAGTGAATCAGCTTTACTTGAACTATGCATTTAATTTTATCGCACTACACAGTGACAGGTGAGCGCTGGGACCAGTTTTTGGTCACCATCATCCTCTGTGTAGCTGAAAGTTGAAGTTGTATGTTCAAAATGTTCAGCAAGTCAGTGATGTTGGAATCCGGTTTTTCCCTGAGTTTTCAGAGGGTTTAGGTACCGCCTGGGATATAGTGTTAGCCTGAAGTTCATGAAAGAGTTGAACAGGTTGGGCTTTTTTTTCTCCCTCAGTTAAAGGAATATTGTTTTGGATCATTATTATTACCACACCTGAGTAGAAATGCTTGGAGAAGCTAAAACAGACAATATACAATATCCAAAAAGCTTAAAACAAAACAGACTAATGAAGTCCACAGGGAACCAACCATTAGATCTGTAAAAAGTCTTTTAGTTTTGATGTTCCCCACATGGATTTTACATTTATTTGGCTGACGGTGCCCAAAATAGCTCAGGGAAAACCCTGACAATATCAGTCAGCTCATTCTGTTCATGATAATTAATGGTCAAGCTGTTATCACATTAGGTTTTATAATACTTCTGGACTAAGTGCAGATTTGATTACATTTTCAGGCTTTTTCTTTCATTTCTAGGAAAGTATTAAATTATTGGGTGCTACTGAGGAGGAACGTTTGTTACTTTTGTCAATTCAGTTATTAACACCAGCAAATGATCTTGATAAAATGTGAAGTTGATGTGCTAATAAAGTTTCACTGCACTCAGATGGTTAAGGATACACATGTAGTTAGAACTGATGGTTGTGAGAAAGAATAACTTTAACTAAAATGAAATGATGGGACAGTAAACCAGTAATATGACCGGAGCAGAACTAATATAGTAACTTAGCACAAAGATATCAAAGGACTTCCTCAATAATAGTGCAGTAGTAACTTAATTCAGTATTGTTAATTAAAATAAATGGGTTTTTCATTTTAAAATCCATATCCTTGATGAGTAATTGAACACAAATTGCACTGCCTTCCCAAATGCATTAAGTGCATAATTTAGGCATGTGAGAAGAATATAAACTCTGAAGTATGCAAGGGAGAATGACTACTTTTTTGGTTAAACTTATGAAAAAAAGAAAAAAAGTTGTCAGTGGAGACAAAGTTTTAGAACATCTTGAACGGGCAGTGGAAGGACTCTTAGTTCCCAATTAGATCTCTTCATCCATGAGGAATATGTCCACACTCTTTCCTAAAGTGTCACACATTATTTTCCAGGTGTGTTTGATTGACAGCTGCTGAGTTTTCACACTTTACAAACTGTGCTGTCTTGCACAGAAGTCTGACTGGCCTCGTTAGCAGAATGTGCTAACAAGTCAACTCTGCAAGTCACTATATATACACTATAAACAGGAAACTTTCACATTGAAAGCTATCGCTCTGTTTTAATTGCTGTTATTTTTAATTTTATCCTCGGCAGCAGAAGATTTTAACACTTCCTACTTTCAGCAACATCACATTTGAGCCGCAGTAATTCTGGTCACAGATATATTTTAAAAACTAGATTCACCCCTATGTATTTTTAATTCAAAGCTTTTTATTTCAAATATTTTGCAGATGTTTCATGCAGATTCAGCTAACAAGCCCTTAATTACAGCCAGTTTTAATGTAATTGGCCTCCTATCAAAGAGTCTGATGTCTGGGAGTCAATAAAGACAGAAGACTTTATTCTCCCTGCAGCATATACTTTTATAAAAAAGTATTTTCATAAGTTAGCAGACAGTCTGGGCGATAACTCCAGATTGACAGTTTAACTGACTCCTATAACTCTGGTTTTTGTTCAGTGCTGGAAAAATCTGTATTTTTCTCTGTGGTTTTCCTCAGAAATCATCCCTCGCTCGATCCTGATGACCACCTTTGAAGGCAGCTACTACCTGCTGTGTGCCCTCGGTGATGGAGCGCTCTTCTACTTTGGTCTGGACCTGCAGACTGGTAGGTCCCCCACATCACACCGTCACTCCACCAGGAAGATGAGAGCTCCTTAAACTACTCCGACTGCTGAAAGCCTCCGGGCAAGGCCACGAGCTGCAGTCTGAGCACATTTTTAGAAAATGTTTGCATGAAGAATTGCATAACTGCTCACATTATTTGGTTGTGATGGAGGAGACACTGCAGCCTGAAGACAGTGATGTTAGTGTGAGGGAAAGACTCTGCTCTCTGTTTCTCTGCAGAAAGATGTTATAGCTACTGAAAAGTCAAAAAAAGTAATAGAAAACCAGGAATAAAACAAATATATACGGCTTTAATAAAATTTTGTGAGAAAAAAATCATCTGAGATATGATGAAACCCTGCATATGGACTAGAGCTGCAGCGATTGATTATGTTTGTAGTTGATCAATCCAGCAATTATTTTCTAAATTCTTTTCTATCGATTAAACAATTGTTGAAATAGGTGAAAAACATATTAAAAACATGAAGCGGACCAAGGTTATCGTTAACGAAATGACGAAAACTGAAATTGAAAAAACATTTTCGTTAACTGAAATAAATAAAAACTATAATTAAAAGAAAAAAACGATAACTAACTGAAACTGTATTGTGTGCTTACAAAACTAACTGAAACATATAAAAATTATGGATAAAATTCGATTAGTTTTCGTCTATGTCAATGTCAGATTGATACGAAATTGATTTATTTTATTTGAGCAATTTTCACTAGCGGCACCATACGACACTTCACGGTCTGTCACTTGTGGTTTCCAGTCGTCTTCTGGTCCCCACTCTACCTGGAAACATGGAGACTAAAGTTGGGAGAAAGCAGCAGAGTCCTGTCTGGGATTTATTTGAATATGATGGCGAAAAAGATAAAAGATACGACAAAACTAAAATTAATACTAAAACTAAGCATTTAGAAAAAAAAAAGAAAACGAATAGAAACTAGCAAACCTGCTCTTAAAATCTAATTAAAACTAACTGAATTAGAGAAAAAAAAGTCAAAACTAAATAAAACTAAACTATAATGAAAAATCCAAAACTATTAGAACCTCGAAACGGACATATCTGAAAATGACAAACAGCTTGTCTTTTATTCCAGAATCAGCTGAAACAACAACCACAAAAAGTATGAAAGTAAAAGGATATATATTTGAAAAAAAATGTATATGGAAATAACAATAACAGTATAAACATATATATAATTATCTATAGATATAAACAATAAACAAGTCAAATGACATCTGCAAACAATATGTGCACTGACGTCTTTAACACATTTTGATCCAACTTACGAACAACTTAAGATCGAACTAACGTGACTTTGTGTTGATCCTGGCGTCATGTGCGCTACAATAAGTGTCCATATGAAACACAACAGTGGAACCAATGTTTAGCAGCAGTGAAATAAAGGAAAGGAAGCTTCGATTCAGGAAAATTGTAAGCGATTCGTTATCCATTTGAGGTGTTTGATTGGTTAATCATTTCTATCTAATATGGACAAAATGCACATTACTTACAGTGGGTAGAACCTTCAGTTAATTTAACCATTGAATTAATTAGTTGTAGATATTTGGTCAGTGAATATACTTAATGGGAGTTATAAAAATAAGTGCAGTGGTTCTTGAGTTTTGTTCACACACAAAATAATGGCCGATGTAGCAGGATGGGAATAAGTACAAGATAATCAACAACATCACATGAACTCAGATGAGAAAGTTTAAGACAAATGAGTAGAGTTGAAACGATTCATCAATTAGGTGCTTGAAGCAAATGCAAAAATTCACGATTCGATTAATCGACTCAAATTGATTGAAGGGAAATATTCTATTGCAGTTTTTCTGAGTTGAAGCTTCTTCGTGCGTCACAATAAGCGTCCATGTGAAACACAACAGTGGAACCAATGTTTTTAACAGCAGAGGAATGAAGGAATCAAAGCTTTGATTCAGGAGAATTGTGGTTGAATGATTTTTTTTTTTTTTTTTTGGATCACTTTGAGTTGGTTAATGATTTCAGCTCTACAAATGAGTGACATGTAGAAATTCACAGGTATGAGCACAAGTTGACTAATGTTTATTTGTTGTGGTGGTGGTTTGAGATATCAAACAGTCAGTCAACTTTATTGTCAGTTTTACCATATGCATACAGAAAACTGAAATTACGAAACTCTAAGGCCCCACAGTGCAAAAAGAAAAATACAGGGAAAAGTACAATATAACTATAAACAAAATTTAAGTGTAACATAGAATATAACTATGAACAGCAGGAGGTTGAGGAGACAATAAATACACAATATAGATGCAGCAGTGAAGTTAAACAGAGGAATTATTGGTAATAGAAGTTATTTATTTAAAGTGACATATGCAATATGTGCAGTAAAGTGACTGTTATGTTTTACATCATAGAGACATGGAAGTAATGTTTACAACAGTGTTTCTACCTCAGTAAAGTCTGAAAAAGTGTTTCAAGTTTTTTAACCTTCGTCTTAAATTGGCTTTGGAAAGTGGTTAAAATGTCCATCTCTAGGATATATTTTTCTCTCTTTGGTCCTGTAGTTCACATGTAAACAACATTTTAGTTTGCAAAAACAGATATTTTAAAATGCTTTCCAAAGTGTTTTCTGTGTGAGTCAGTATTTGTTTAGGGGGAAAAAAGCAACTTTAAATCTGCAGGAGCCAAATCAGTAGAAATAAAAAATGAACACCTTCCACCTGCAGCTCTGTCCCAAATCAAAAGACTAAATATAAAGATAGATGAGCCTGGTGCCTTTTTCACACCGCTATGGGAAAGACAAGACACTTCTCCATGCTTCTGTGACCAAAGCATAAAGAGTCAAGTGTGAGGAGACTTTCACAGCGATCGGTAATTACAGCCATCAGACATGCATTTAACCCTCCTACCTGTGTGAAAACACCAGGGGTAAGTGATAACTCTGTGTCTCTGGGTACATTTTCCACAGCGGAAGCGGGTAGAATTCCAGTTTCCTCAGAGTTCTTAAATTCTGTTGGGTTTCTGTAAATTGGCTTTGAGTCTTGTTTTGACCAACTCTATATGTAAAGTGTCATGAGATAACTTTTGTTTGATTTGGCGCTATATAAATAAAATTTGATTGATTGATTGATTTGATTGGTTTTCCCCTGTAAGTCGCTTTGGATAAAAGCATCTGCCAAATGCATAAATGTAAATGTAAATTGCAATATGCTGAAAGGTAATTATGGAAGTTTTGCTCAGTCATACTGAAAAACAACTGCAGCTTTAACATCACATAATAACATTTTAGAGTGTTTTTGCAGCTACGCGTCTAAGTTGGTAAAATAGGTTGGCTGTGGAAACTAAAGACTCTCCAAAACAAAGTCACATTTGTATCAGTAAATGAAAGCACACTGCTGTTTTCACTGTTTACTACACCAGTACATTTATTTTGCCTGTAGAGTTGGTGGAATGCTCATTTTTCCTCCATTTGTGGTAAGTGTAGTTAAATATGCTGCTTCCTCTGAGAACTTTTGAATACATGTATAAATTTCCAACTTCCTATTAATCAAACCTTATGGGGTTGTATGTTTCAGCAATCGGTCCATTTTCATTTCGGTTTGATTTATGATTCATTTCGCATAACATGACATAAATATTCAAAGAATAAAAAGCAAATTACATGGAAGCATGGCTTTAACTAAACAGATTTCTTGTGCCTAGAATTCTCTCCCATTACCTCTAAGGGGTATGTAGCTCCATTGACATTATTAAATCAAGACCTCATACACACCGGTTCACCCCGTTCTGTTACTACAGCTTATATAACAAGTAATGAGATGTAAAAGTTGAAATGTAATGGAAAAAAGTCTTCTGTAGACAGCGATTGCAAAGCCGGGTAAAATGTTAATCATGTACACAGGGATATGAATGTAATCATGTTAGTCTGGGTTCCTTGTAAACATCATGTCCCAAATTTAATGAAAGCAGGATAGGTCTGTCAACCAGCCTATTAGTCTGCATATAAATGCGCTCATTAATCCTGCTCCGACTTGATCCGCTCATAGTGACAGAGTGTGAGCCCTGGTCAGAAGGTGTGAAATGCGACTGTAGGTTCTGTAAAGACAGGTAGAAGTGGTCTGACAACAGCACAAGGCATAGGAGAAAAACGAGGAAACAAGTCAGCCTCCATGTGCATTATTAACCGGTACGGATCCGCCTACAAAACTACAAAAATCTGGGCCTGTGTTCATATCAATGTGATTGTCTGTTTGTTGATTTGCTTTTTAATCATCCCCTTTTTTGTGCCAAGAAAACCAAGAAATCAGTCTTTGTATCCTTGTAAGTCAATGCACAGAAATAGTTAAAGGTCCAGTTTTATTTGTGCAATTGCAAACCAGTGATGTAACGATTACCGGTGTAACGATAAACCACGGTAAAATTGCAGACGGTTAGTATTAACGTTTAAATTCTAATTCTCATGATAACCGTGTTTGATTACTGCACTTTCAGGGGAAAAAACCCTATGTAAAGCTATGCTTTTATGTCAAATATTTGAGTATAGTTTTAATGTATTACAGTTTTGATTGTATATACCTAATATTTGGAACCAATATTCACTTTTAAAGTCTCTGAAAAGGTTCGTTAAGCATCTGTATGTTATTTATGCAATAAATTGTATAAATTTTTCAAATCAGATTTTATTTTTTTTTGTTTTTGTCCTTTTGTGTTGATATAGTAGGTTAAAGTGAAAAAAATAATAGATGATATAGATGAAGTTGTGCAGAAAAAACAGATCCCAAACATGGCTATAGTAAACTTTTGTTTATATCGTGTATAAAGGCAAAATCAAAAGGACTGAAAAACGGCCAAAATAGGCTCAGACCACAAAGGGTTAATATTTGAATGTTTCTGCATCAGAAAGTCCATTGTGCCTCTTATTTTATTTTTTTATTTTTTTAAAAATACAACTTGGTTAAAATATTTCAGAGTGTGTATTAGTACTTTTTGAACATTTTGAGCACAATTTCAATAATACCATGATAATGATAACTGTGATAATTTTGGTGACAATAACCGTGATATGAAATTTTCATAGCGTTACATCCCTATTGCAAACTCACATTTGGTGATTTACTAAAGTTGGAACAGGTGTGGATAAAGTTGGGCGCTTCTATGAAACTAGTACCTAAAAACAGGACAGAGGGGCTAAAAATTCAAACAAGATGTAAACTAATTTTATGAAGCAAGTTTGGAAACACTTTGGGTCTATTTTAAAAAGAAATATTTACTGCGATAAAAGAGAAACTATTTTTCAGATATAACGCTTTTTTATTTGATGCACACATATAAAAATCTGCATGTAACTCAGTGAAAAGGACACGAAAATTATGCGGGACTATTTTTTCAACTATCTTTTTATTCTCTCACTGGTGCATTTTGGGAATCGAAGTAAATATGCAGTACAGGAATTCTTCCCTTGGCCTTAGAAACTGGGAGATTTACCCAAATCCCAGAAGAAAACAGACTTCGTGGACTGTGTGATTTGGGCGAAGTGAAAAATAAATCATATTTTCTTTTGTATTGTCCTCTATATGATGAACTGAGAGCCTCTGTGTTTGATGACATGTTTATCTAAAATCCTGATCTGTTTTTGAGCACTGATGATGACAAGATGAAATGGTTGTTTAGTTCAAATGTATATAAATTAGCATTATTCGTTTGTAAAGCCTGGAAAAAGCAGTGTTTGTTTAAACAGGTCAGTACGTTGTCTTGTTTATATCTATTGTGCCTATTGTCTGGTCTTTGGTCTTTGGTTTGTATTTTTGGTGTTTTATAAGCCCATGTAAGGGCTGGGCATATTTTTATGCAGGACACAATAGTAAAAATTCATTCATTCATATGCAAGGCAGAGGGTTTCACAAAAATGGCTACTGTTGCAAAAGCACTTGCAATTTATATGTTTAAATGGGCAGGTTCCGCATGTAACGTGAGTGGACACGATGGGTTACGCACGAAACCTCAAATGAAACTGCTGATTCATGAAAAAACCTGCGTGTCTGGATTTGAAAAACAACTAGGATCGTCAAATTTAACACAGTGTCTTTATTTATAGCGGTATATATGACCATTTTAAAGGTGCAGGAGACTTTCATGACCGATTTTTCATCAAATCTGTAAAACCTCAGTCATAGCCTAAGTATCACGAATCTGTAAGTCTTTCTGTGATTACTCACCTGAATCTCTTGCATTATGGTGCACAATTTCGAAGTGCCATCCACCATGAACAAAACGTGTGTTTACATTCAGAGCCGGGAAGTAACTTGGGCATCTTCGGAATTTTGTCGCGACATGCATTGTGGGAATGCATTGAGGAGGCTCGCGCAGCCACCTGGCAGCGGCAGCTGCTAAAGACACGATGCGGAAACGGCAGGAGCTCCCTTCCCTCTATGCGTATTCCTCCAGCCGTTTCCACGTTTCAGACATTTCTGCATGTTTGTTTCATCCATGTAATATCATATGGTCGCTCTGCCACTGCCGCTGTCAAATGTAAGCTTTAAAGCTTTCATTTGGATCAAGTGTGACACCTAATATTTGAATTCAGTCACATTCTTAACTTTTTGTCCTTCTATCAGGATGTCAGAAAAATTCTTGACTTTGTAATGGTTCATGCAGTCCACTCTGCTCATTCAGTATCTGCCATTTCAACAGGTTACATCAGCTGCTGCGTTTGAAAGTGACCACAGATATTTCCTCATTCAACAAAAGTTCAGAACAGAGGACAGAGCTGTACAGTCTGCAGATTTACCACTGGAAGTCACTAAACCTTTATGGAGGCAGGAAATGTTGAATGTTCACCAGAAATCAACATTATTCCTGATTTTTCAGTGATGGTAAAAGAGAAGATATCAATTTAAAACATTTTTTAATGGGTTAACCCTTTAGGTGCTGAGTTGGGTTTTTTTTTTTGTTTTTTTGTTTTTTGAAAAAAATATTCAATTTTAATATCAAGATTTCAAAAAGCTGCTTGGAAGTGGTTAGAGATAAAGGCATACTGTAAATGAGGAAAATATTGGGTATGACCCAGAAGTTCATGATGGAAAAAATAAATAAATAAATAAATAAATAAATAAATAACTATATATATATATATATATATATATATATATATATATATATATATATATATATATATATATATATATATATATGTATATGTGTGTGTGTGTGTGTGTGTGTGTATATGTATATATATATATGTGTGTGTGTATATGTATATATATGTATATATGTATATATATATGTGTGTATATGTATATATATATATGTATATATATATATGTGTGTGTGTATATATATATATGTGTATATATATATGTATATATATGTGTGTATATATATATATATATATATATATATATTTTTTTTTTTTTTTTTTTTTTAATTATTGTTGAACAGTTGAACAGTATATATACATAATAGTATGACATCAAAGTAGGATAAAAAAAAATAGTCACACTTCACAAAATATTTTACATTTCCAATATATAGAAACAAAGTAAGTACAAAATAAATAAATAAAAAAGCTTGAGGTATAAAAATAGAAATTATATTAATTAAATAAGATTATATACTTGACAGTTTTTTCTTTTTTTTTTCTTTTATTTCCTCTAGAGTTTATAATTTTCTTCAAATTATCTAAATAATTGGAATGATGGAAGTAAATTTACTCTTTCAGTTTGCATGTTGTAATGTCACAGGATGGCGGCCATATTATATTGCATAACTTTTAGTAAAACTAAACTTTGAACATATTTACACGGAAGTTTTCTTTGTGTTTTTGTGTAATCTTATCCTTAAAATAAATTAACTTAAACATTAGTAGAAGGTAAAATGCAGTAAGTTTTAGTAGCTTTGTAGCCAAGCAGCAGAGTAGCCAAATCTGCCCTTATCTTTCCAAACTAAAACTAAATAAACTTTAATTGCTTACTAAACCACCTTTGGACTCCACCTTTAAAACTGAATTTTCTTCTTCACTTTGAATAGAAACATGCCCTAAATGGTGTAAGAATTGAAGCGGCACATGTCCACCATTTATTGGTGGGTGGTAGTAACAAGATTCGGCAACTCTATCTGGAGCTATGGTCTGTTTTATTAGGTTATGTTACTTGTCATAATATGGCAACTTTGGCGTGTAAAGGGTTAATGTGTGAACTTTTTGGTAGAATAACCTGAAGTTGTTAATCAGTGCTTCGTATTTCTATTATTTCTTACAACGTAACTGTAAAGAATCTTGGCTTTTACCTTGGTGTAACCACATGACAATCTGACTGAATGCTCCTTATCATTTCACTCCATGTTTAAATCCTCCACCACCTCAAACCAAGCTCCATGTAATCAGTGGTGGAACATAATCTTCTTTAGGCACTTTGGAGCAGGTTTACTTAACATTGCAAATTAGTGTGAGGTCGCACCGTCTTCCAAGTCTGTAGGTCGTGTGAAAACGGAAGCAGCCAGTTGATTTCAGTAATGACCAACATGTTATTGCCACCGCAGTGCAAATTAATACAGCGTCAGATTGCACATACACACACCTGATGACCGCTCAGAGGTTCTACAACACTGAGACAGCGTGGTACTTGTAAAGTGTAGGTTTTGTGCATGTTTTTCTCAGTGACACATCATGGTATCTGTGGATGAATCAATGTCTGTAACTAAACGTTAAAATAGCAAATATGAGTAATACAGAGGAAACATTAAATGCTGTCGGTATTTGCCACAGAACTGTGCAAAACACTTGGAAATTCATCATCATTAAGATGAGCATTTCATGAATGTTATTATTTTTTCTTTGATAGATGGAATGCGGCCTTATGATACTTGTATGACAGTAGGAATGTTGTAAACCTAGGCTTGGCTTCCTGTTGATCCTGGATATTTGGTAAAGTTCTAATCTTATTAAAGTCTTCCTTTTAATGATGTCAGGATCTGGGTAGTGCTGCTGAAATCGTGGGCTGTGTTGCAATCAATAAGATATGATAATTCCTGGCTTTGGCCAAATAAACATGAATGGAGAAAAATCATGGGTTACGATATGACTTTTTTTTTGTATTTGCAGTGCTGCATAAATTCGCAATTAACCTTAAAGGGACTCCCAGAAACCTTAGTAAATCTTGCCTCTTCCACCACTCAGACTCTGTCCTCCCCACAGGGATACACAGGGATACTTTGCACTACATGTCTTTTGGAAATTTCTAGTTTAGTAATAGCAAAAATGGAAATTCGGTCCATTATGTTGCTGTCTGCATATGTGTTGGATATTCTGCACACGAGCACAAACCTCTCCAGTTAAAGGCTCTTAAGCACATTCCCAAAGCAGCTTTTTTGACCCAAATAATAACTGGCACACCCACCTTCTCACTGGATTTAAACTAATATTTTCCTCCCCCTCCCTCAGGCGCACTGAGCGAACGCAAGAAGGTGACCCTGGGCACCCAGCCCACCGTCCTGAGGACCTTTAGATCCCTGTCCACGTCCAACGTGTTCGCCTGCTCCGACCGACCCACTGTCATCTATTCCTCCAACCACAAGCTGGTCTTCTCCAACGTCAACCTCAAGGAGGTCAATTACATGTGCCCACTCAACTCAGAGGGCTACCCCGACAGGTCAGCGCCAGCAGCCGAAGGTCTCATTTTATAATATAATCGAGTAAACGGGATGGAAGAGGAATAGGAGGAAATGTTTCTGCTGCTTTTATGATTTTTTTCCCGCTGTGGTTTTTGGTTCGTAAACATGTATCTTTTGTTTTTGATCCTTGGACACACACAGCTGGCTCAGATTTATGCTCTGTGGATTACTCATATGTATCCAAACCTAATTCAAACTAGATTGATTGTTTTATACGAGAGGAGTTGTTTTCCTTTGTTAAAGTTGTGTCTGTTTTTTTGCAGTCTCGCTCTTGCCAACAACAGCACTCTGACTATTGGTACCATCGACGAGATCCAGAAGCTCCACATCCGCACTGTTCCCCTCTACGAGTCTCCAAGGTTAGAGCTCAAATATTGAGTTAGAACCAAACCTCAGATGAACATTTCACACCCATTGTCTGCACAAATATGCCCTATGTTTTTCATATTTGCAGTGACTCTTCCTACATTCTTTTATTTGCTCTGATTTGAATTAATTTCCTACTGTTTTTCCTTATGCATCTACTAAAAAAAAACAACCCTAAATGTTTTTCTCTCGTATTGTGTTCAAGCGTGTAAGAAAAAGCAGTAACTCAGCATTTAAATAAGTTATTAAAAGGTTGAGTGTAGTGTTATCCAGCTGGAACCCAGTGCCGTTTCCCAGGGCTCCGTCTGTGTTGTTCAGCTTTTACCCACTGTTTGCTCTTTTCATGTTTACCAGCTCCTTCCTCTCTCTGTTTCTTTTTCATTCTCTCTCTCTTTCTCTCTGTGTGAACACTCCACCAGGCGGATCTGTTACCAGGAGGTTTCCCAGTGTTTTGGGGTTTTGTCCAGCAGGGTTGAGATCCAGGACGTGAGCGGCACCACGTCTGCTGTTCGCCCAAGTGCAAGCACTCAGGTAACGCCCATCAGTGACGGATGATCAGTCATTCTCACAACCAAATGCTCATCAGTCCAATAGAAACACAGAGCCACTGCAGGAATAATACAGAAAATAAACACAGACTCAGGCACACAAGGGATGTGGAGATCTACTTAATTTATTTAACATATTTTCCAGGTGCTCGTGTGGTGTAGGGATAATAATCACCCGAGGGCTCGTTTGTTTTTTGTAGTTATCTCACTCAGCACGTTGACTAAGAAAATTATTTATAACATGAGACTGGGACACTAGATGTCTCGTCCCATTAGTTGACAAGTGTATCTATCATAATCAAATTGTCTGAGCCGGGTCAGTAGTGTTGTTTGTATATGTCCTTTGTTTTTGGTTTCTTAAACTGTTTTTGCATGTTTTCTGTAAACAGCAGGTTTTAGTTTAGGTATTATTTTTAGACTCAGTGACAGTTTCAGTCTTTTTTATTGAATGTGCAGTATTTGTTGGGGGATTCAAAAAGCTCAGGGCAAGTATTGTGTAATAGAAACTCAACAAAATAAAATGCTATTTTAAAAAATGTATTCACTAAGGACTGAAGAACAAGCATCTGCTAAAACAAATGTGTGAGTCAGTGTTTGTCTTCAAAAATAAAAATAAAGTTGATAGTCCCAAAATAGTCTACTTCTGTATAAAATACATTGAGAAAAATGGAAACTAAAGACATTTTGGCTATAATTTTAGTCCATTCTTGTTGCTTTTGCAAATATACAATTAGAGCTGCCACGACAATTATTTTCATCATTGATTAATTAGTTGGTTGTTTGGTCTAAAACGTGTGGTTACATGAACCATAGTTCTTTAGTCTGATGGAAATAATTTACATCAGTTTTTCAGCTTTACCATTTACATGGAAAATGATCCAATAATATTTGGCTGCTCAAGACATTAAATCCAAATGTAAGTATTTTGACCTGTGCACAAGTCATTTTGATAGTTCTCATGTAAATATAAA
Source organism: Sphaeramia orbicularis (assembly GCF_902148855.1). Taxonomy (NCBI): domain Eukaryota; kingdom Metazoa; phylum Chordata; class Actinopteri; order Kurtiformes; family Apogonidae; genus Sphaeramia; species Sphaeramia orbicularis. The sequence continues at coordinate 3,508,920 of NC_043959.1, forward strand.
AGAAAAAGAAGAGGTTGTTTTGCAGAACTTCATTGTTATGATCAGTAATATACAGTAGATCCAAACACATTTTCCTTTTTTGTATTTTATTTTTTTATTCCAAGCCTTTTCACCACAGAGGCATTCAACAGTCTTTGTTGTTAAAGAACCATCTTCTCCAACAAACCACTTTTATCAGCCATGTGCTGGTTGTTGTTTTTTTTTTCTAATTCTATATTTCTGTCCCCTCTGGAAACTCGTCTAGTGACCTCATGTTATCCCTACATGTTTCACGGAAACAGAGAAGCGATTAGATCAAGTGTGTTCACGGCTGATGTAATCACACGTTGACATCACCACTCTGATCTCATTCTGATTGATACGGTTACATGAGGTGTTTTTTAATCTGATTACGCTGTTATTTTCATTATTCCTGGAGCATCAGGGTCCATGTGAACGTGATCACTATCTGATGGTGTAGAAGAAGAAAAAAATCATAATGTTTCAGATGAATATGAAATCAAATATGTTTGTAAATGACTCAAACTGATTTTCACGTATCAAAGTCTTTTAGTAATTTTCAGTTGTTGACCATTAATCGTTACTCATGAACACTTTATAGGGCACTCAGAAATACTCAAAATTGTACCCCTGGTGTTATTGGAGGACATAACAAGACTTTATTACTTTTGTGAAATATTTCGAAATTTTTTATTGTCATGTAAAAAATCAAGGTCAGTGAAGTTACTGTATTTGGTTCCTTGCCTGTAAGTGGCAAAAAAAAATCTAGGAAGTATATATATATATATATATATATATATATATATATATATAAATACAAGAAAAACATATATTTTAGGACTTTAGACCATTACAATAAGTGCTTAAACAGACACCTGACATACACATTATCACTTTGAACGTAGGTGAGGTGGACCTGGACCACATTTGAACTGAGATTGTTGACTCACTGTCCTCACTGTAACTGTTGTTGTCACTGTCTTGTAATGTGTGCGGAAAAGACCAAAAATAGTCACTTGCCCGATAAAGGGTTAATCCTTGTAGCGGCATACCATACAAGTCATTTTTGCAAAGCCTCATTTTTGTTTTGTTTTTTACTGGCATTGTAGTTTTTGTTTTCATTAGCCTTGGTTTTATAGCTGCCATCAGGGTTTGTATTCTGTTTATTCTATCTCTATTTTTGTACTCTGTAATTGATGCAGTCAACTATAGTGTGTTGCAATAAATTTAATTCCAACCCCAAATTAGGAAAAAAGATGGAGAATTGAAAAAGCATAAAACTAGTAATTAATGTACTTTTATTTTTAATTGGAGAGAGTACGACAACAAGATATTTCAAGCTCTGTTTGGCAGCTTCATTTGTTTTTGTTTTTGTTTTTTTTTTTGTTTTTTTTTGTTTTTCTCATTTTTTCCTCTGTCTCTCTACTTAAAATGCATCTGTTCCTGCCAAACAGACCAATAACTTATTCCAAAAAGACTAGGACTGGGGCATTTTCAGACTAGTAATGAGACAGAAGCTTTGCATAGTGATCTGATGTGAAACAGCAGGTGATTGTAAACCATGATTTGGTACAACAGGCCTAGTCCTCCAGGAGCAGAGCTGGTCCTGGGATCGCAAATTTATTCCACAAATATGTGAGAAAATCATTGAAAGATTGAAAAATGATGAAAAGAAAAGAAGGGATTTGATTTTGGGATATCAGTTTCAGTACCATCTTATATTTTTCTGATTTGACATTATAATTAAATTCATTTTAACACATAATAGTCATCTATAATACAGTCTATTATTGAATAAAAATATAAAAACCCTTCTGCTTGCAGATCTCATGGTAGAGCAACATCCCAAATGCTGTAAATGTTCTCTCTCGGAGACATGTGCAGACTAAGCACTTTTTTGTTTACTGCAGTTAAATTTAGATATTGAGAGAGTTCAAATGATGTTAAAAGTTCATCAAAGATATTTATTTTGTTTAGATTGCTACGAAACACTGTCAGCAAAGAACAGCACCAGTGTTGCCAAGAAAAAAAATAAATAGCAGGGCCAAGTTTTAAAAGGTATTCTTACTTTGAGAGGGAATCAAGAAGTAGTTTCAGCCTGATTTACTGTGTGCATGTGCAGTGACCATTCAGCTCAGCTCCCATCGATTTCTCGAGGGAAGCCACAAGCTTTGTTTTTTTTTGTTTGTTTTTTGATACAGCTCACAGCTTTGTAGAGTCTCTCACACCCGATGATCAGAAATATGTTTACCTGATTTTAATTGCTACACATCCAACACTTCGTATCGTGCCAACTGTGTCGTTTGATTTGGAAACAGAGATTCTGATTGCACTTTCATCAGGCCCGTCTTTGTCTTCTCTTCCTCCCCTGTGAATGAATCTCCATCCTTGTAGGCTCTCTCCAGCAGCGTAAGCTCCAGCAAGCTCTTCCCCAGCAGCACCTCTCCCCATGAGACCTCCTTTGGGGAGGAGGTGGAGGTTCACAGCCTGCTAGTGGTGGATCAGCACACCTTTGAAGGTGAGGCAGCCGCATGTACATTTCCATCTGATTTCACAGAGCTACTGCTTTCATATCAGCTGTCTGATGGTTAAATAATGTGCCCTGGTTGGAGAATAACCACCAGTAGAATCAGGTCAGTGTAAAGAAATCTGCACATCCTGCTTCTGATGTTCATTCTTCAGGCCTTTGGATGGATTAGTTGTATCTGATTTGACAAACACAAAATGTTTGAACTTACTGGCTACATCTTTACCGTTTTCTTTGTTTAAATCAGTCAGAATCAGAATACTTTATGAATCCCATGGGGAAGTTATTGGGTGTTACAGTCACTCCATTCAAATATAATAAACGGTAGCAGGAAAGGCATTATCAATACAACAGAAAAAGAAAAGAAAAATATATATATATGCACCGCTCAAAAAGCACTTTGAGAACACATCAGATCTCCATGGGGGAAAAAAATCATGCTGGATATCTATACTGATATGTACTGGGTAATGTATTAGGAATGAAAGGATGCCACATGGTTTGATGGAAATAAGTTATCAACCTACAAAGGGCTGAATTCAGAGACAACCTGAAAATCAAAGTGAAAAAATGATGTGGCAGGCTGGTCCATTTTACTGAAATGTCAATGCAGCAACACTGAAATGGTTCTCAGTAGTTCGTATGGCCCCCACCTGCTTGTAGCATGCCTGACAACGTCGGGATATCTCCTCCCAGATGTGGACCAGGGCATCACTGAGCTCCTGGACAGTCTGAGGTATAACCTGGCAGTGTCGGATGGACCGAAACATAACGTCCCAGAGGTGTCAGAAGAAACTTTGTTTCCGGCACTGCTTGTGCTGCCGCTTTCCTACTACCAGCATGTTATCTTAGTGGTGAATGTATGTCTCCTGCACCCTCCAACCCACCCACCCTGGTCTTCCGCATTGAGGTCCATTGTGTTACTTACTGCACCGCTCCTCTAGTTATTACACCAAAAAGCATCACTGACACCTGTAGATACAGCTGCCTGTGCCATGACGATCAACTTTCTCAGGATTTTCAGAGAATGTGCAACAATAAATAAGAGTCGTGGATTTCAAGGACTTGTTCATTAACGTTCCTCTACAGAATGCATGGTTTAGTTTTAAGACACGTCATTATTTCGCAGAATAGCGGACATTTTTTTTTTCATCAGTGTCGCATTTTCAATGTAAATCTGTGGAGAGATTCTGAAAGCTTGTCGGACGTAGCAACAGTAACTAAGGGGGCGGGGCCCCACCAATCAGTCTATTGCAAAATTAGTCAAAAAACAGTCAGAAAAGATGAGGAGGGAAAAGAATGTCGATGGCCTCCACCTGTAAAACCATTCCTGTTTTTCGGGTTGTCATTGTTGCCCCTCTAGTGCACCTGTTTTTAATTTCATTAACACCAAAGCAGCTGAAACTCATTAACAACCCTCTGTGCTACTTAACTGACCAGATCAATATGTACTAGACAATATATTATCAATATGATTATTAAAGAAATATACATAAAAAGTGTGCAAAAATATCGTGTGTAATGGAATTACAGTTTGATGGCCACTGGCAGGAATTTCCTGTCGTTCAGTGACATAAACTTCCTGTTTTTGTTTTTATATTTTAAACTTGTCTCTAGTCTTTTCAAAGATGTGCTATAATTTAAATTTTGTTGTTGTTATTACTAAATACTTAAAACACACACAGGCTTGTGCTGCAGGCTTTAAATGTCAATGAATGAATGCACACATGGGGCTTCGTGCATGCCATATCTATGGTGAAGCCAACTGAACGTGACAGCTTTTTACTGCTTTCTACTTTGCAATGCAGATTTCACTGCGTCAAGCCTTCCTTTCAGAAATCACTACTGCGCTACCACACCCGCATACATTAGGGGGTGTCATATGTTAATGATATGTAAATCAGGGACTTTAGCACAGTTTATCCATCGCTAGACTTCACTTCATGAAGTACAAAAAAAAAAAAAAAAAACCTGATAGATGTGAGATGTTCGTCAGTCACATGTGGCAATGTCTTTGTGCAGCAGTGCATGGTCCAAGCACAAACAGACCTGGACACTTAGTTATATATTCTTCTGTGTATGTATCATTATACTGGCATTAAGATTGATTGAAGACACTGAGGGGAACATGGTGCAAAAGTGAAAGTTTAAGACAATAGGGTCTTAAAACTGCCTTTGTGGAAAAATCAATCTTGTAAAACACAAGATAGTGCTGGAATAAACTTGGATATATTTTATAAATGACCCTAAAACTGTACATAACATGTTCAGATGCTTTATAATGTTCCTTTAGTGAAGTTGCTCACAAGCCTGTGATAAATCTGATGTTGAATTATTCTTTAGCAACACTTTTATATACATCCGCTTCATTAATGGTGGACAAATGCAGTTCTTTTCATGGCCTGTGGTTCTCATAAAACATTTTATCAGCACCATTTAAGTAAGGTATGTTTGGGCCATTAAAAATTCAAGGAGGCAGCCGATTGTATACGCCTATACAATTACCCAATGGTGTATCTGTATTAGAATCAGAATATTTGTTCTATATAACACAATTGCAGCTGGAGTTGTGATCTTGATCTCGTGTCAGAAAGTCTGAGGCATAGGGTAAAATTTAGATAAAAATGCTTTTAAGTCTGTGAAACTCCAAATGACATGAGAATGTAGGCTCTTGTGTAGTATAACTTATTAAAGCCTCAGGAGCCGAAATGTCAAAATTGTAGAAGACACCGGTTCCTCCTGCATCTCTTTCCTTTCGGTCCACATCGGAAGAGGTGATTTAAATACCAGTGAACCTGATGCCTTTTCACGCATCTGTGGAAGAGGGAAGACACTTAAACATGACAGAAAAGTCTGAAAACACCGGTGAAGGCCCGTTCATGTTCACTTTACGACCGTAAATAGGTACTTCTGTTTCAAATGGTGTCACATGTCACTGTCTTTATACTGAGATCGTCCATTGCCTTGGAATGAGCATGTGTCAGTCAATCCACCAAAGGGCGCCACTCTTAATTAACATGCTGGACAAATACCACGAAGAAGAGTGAAGTTTTTTGAGAAGAAGAGAGTCAGTAATGGCAAATATGGCGACGACAGAAGAGGTATTACTAATGTGGATACTAATGCTGATATTGAGAAGGGTAGAAGGGTAAATATGTCAGTAGTTCTTCACTAACTCACTCAGTCGCTCTTTGAAAAGTTCCACTATTTTTGGAAATTATTCTCTTCAAATCTCAACTCTGCCTCTGCGGTTCCTGGTGGTATTACTCCGTAGTCTCCATTTGGGGGCACATACTAAAAGTCCTGGGTTTTCATGAACATTTTTTTGTCTTACCTTTACTGGAGATTTATCATGTTAACTTATCACCAAATGTTTCTATTGCGTTGTACGCCAAATATACCTTTTAGCTGTCGATATACAGGCATAATGTTTATTGTTGCTGTTTTCGATTTTTTTTAGCCTTCATGAGTGTGACCACTTCCTGTGCGATTTTTTTTTTTTAAACAATTTTTTGACCATTAACTAAATCAAACATAAAAAATAAAGGCTTCATGTGTCAATATATAGCTACAACATTTTGTTATTCTCATTTACATGGATGTATAACTTGGAATTTGAAATGATAGTAATGTATGTTATACAGTGTACATTATAGCAATTAACATGGTCACCACTTAATATATTTTATTGAAAAATTTAGCATAAAAATAAAGACTTATTAGTAAGACATGTTATGACTGTATATTGACGGCTGAAAGGTATATTTGGCGTACAACATAACAGAAACATTTGTTGGTAAGTTAACCTGATAAATCTCCAGTAAAGGTAAGAGAAAAAACACTCTTGAAAACCCACGACTTTTAGAATGTGCCTTGTTTGGGTTCACATCCGCAAGCTCCTAGAGCAGGGGTGTCAAACTCATTTTAGTTCAGGGGCCACATACAGCCTAATATGATATATAGTGGGCCACACCAGTAAAATAATAGGATAAGAGCTTATAAATAATATCAATTCCAAAGTTTTCTCTATGTTTTTGAGTGAAAAAATTTAAATTCCGTAATGAAAATGTTTACATCTACAAACTGTTCTTGAACATAACATGAACAAATATGAACAACCTGAAAATTTTGAAGAAAAATAAGAGCAATTTTAACAATATTGCACCATAGTTTATCATTTATTTGTAGATGTGCATCACAACTTACAGATCACAGTGGATCTACAAATACAACATTTAGTAACAGGCAGAATATTGGTAAAATTCCACAGACTTCTCTTAAGACATTTCAGGCTGTTCTTATTTGTTCAGGTTATTCACATTTTTTGTAAAAGGCTAGTCTGTAAATATAAACATTTTTGTGTAATTTTAATGAAAAATAGCTTTTTTCATTATTTATAGGTTATTATGATAGTATTTTACTGGTCTTACCTACTTTAGATTGAATTGAACTAAAATGATTTTAACATCCTTGATTGTTAATATCTTCGATGTAATTTTTGCATTTCACAAATTTATCCCACGGGCCAAATTGGATCCTTTGGCGGGCCGGTTTTGGCCCCCGGGCCACATGTTTGACTCCTGTGTCCTAGAGGATGGACAGAAATACAGACGAAATGAACACAGAGGATGGACAGAACTGTGTACGTATGCGTCTTTAACGTAGAGCATGAATGGGCCTTGATAAGTAATCTGTCACAGGTTGCATTTGGAAAGGTCAAACATGGAATGAATGAATTACAATGTATTGATACATAATTTTTTCCAGTGAAGCCAGAATACTATCAAACACTGTGGCTTTAATTGAAAATAAGGTGTTTGCTGTGAATAAGCTTCTAGACAGAGCTATAAACCATCTTCATCTCTACATACTATATAACTGTAACCCTCAAGCCCTGATTATTTCCTGTGATAAAGCAGTTCAGTCTTATTTATATACTACCAAACTGCAATACATATTAACTGCAAAACCACAAAATATAAAAACCTAAGATGATAAACTTAACAAAATTCCCTTTGGGCTGTGTGTCGTGGCTCACCGTGACTCACTGTGTCCAAATTCCATACATGCTTGCCATTATTATTTTTAATTGAACATTGTACTGTTGATTTACCTACTCATTTACCAACACTTTACTACACTACATTCTTCAGCTAATGTGAAATAAACAGCTGCTGTGTCAGATAAAGTCATAATTCATGCATAATTTTCTGCATGTCTTGTTATCATGTGTGATCAATTGCCAACAGGGAACATTTTCCACTTTATTTAATCACCTCAGCTCACTCAGACCAGGTTAACCCTGCGTGCAAAGCATGAATAATGAGTAAAAAAACTGGTCATGAAGGTGAAAGATGTCTTTCCTCACCGGCCGCAGTGAAATTAAGAGTGAAAGGGATAAGTAATGAATCTGTGCAGTTCTATGAGGAGATCTAATTAGGAATTACAGTATTATCAGTGTTGATGCACTACATAGGTGAAAGGTTACCAAAGGATAAAGTCATGCTTCGCATTTTACACAAGCAACGTGGACTCGAGTTAATTGGTTTGAACTTGAAAAGCAGCATTTATCAACATAGACGAACACAAGGAATCAGGTGTTCATACAACTTTTTAACAAATATAGAAGTTAACCCCATTACAGTCAGTAATTTCAGTGGGTGTTTTTTTCCTGTATTTGAGACAATGATATACGTGCAATTAAAAACCTACTCGTCCAACTGTCTGACAGTCTAAAAGTACTCAATTTTATGCTCAAATGACTAATTCAGAAGCTGCTCCTCCTACCGCTCTTGGACAGCAGGTGTCTCAATGTTAAGCACCACGGACATTATTCGAAAACACAACAATTAAGGAGTCAAACCTACCTAATGCACATAGTGCTGTACGAGTATTTAACCAGTAATGCCTAATTGTCATTTTGTTATTAACCCTTTTTCACCCTGTGGCGCCCTCAGTGACAGCTGGTGCTACACAACATTAGCAGAGCAGGACAAGATCATCTATCAGCACAGCAGGAGCAGTTGGAAATTCATCTGCAAGGCCAAACTTTGGATGCATCAATCAGCTGAAATGTGCTTGTGCATTTCATAAGTCCCTCTGATTTTATTGTTTATTGTGCTCTGCCGGCTGGTTCAGTGTTTCACTATTTAGTTCTAATGGAACCTGCCCAGTGTAGCACAGCGCTGTGTCACACAGTGAAAGTTAAAGCCACAGTTCTTGATTGTTGTTTGGTGTCAGTGGGAAAAAAGATTTGGCTCTTGCAGCTTTAAGGATATTCTGCTCTTTTTAATTTTCTCAGTGATAATATACAAAGTTGCTGTCATTAACATGTTGATTTGATACAAAAATAGCTTGTTTGATCTGACTTTGAATGTGTATCTTTACCCCTGTTCTAAATGTATCTCCACCGACCACAAGCTTCTGAATAATGTCCTGGTGTTGATGTGAGACAGGAGGACATTAGGGACATCGATACAACAGAGAATCAAAAGACGCTTATGCTGAATAATGTGAGGCTCTGAGAGGGTTAGTCTGAGTTTTTTGGCCCACCTAAATATAAATTTCCATTTACATGCAGGCTATGTTTAGAATATTTTCACTACATTTTGTCACCGTCCTACAGTCTTTTCCCACTGGGAAGTGAAACCCTGAAGCAGGTTTAGAAGAAGGTGATAGAACAGCCTCGGTTTAACCCACTGGTAAATGAACTAGGGTAGAATCTGACTGAAGGACAGGTGGACTGAACCAGTACTAAAAGTATGAATCGACATCATGAACAGGGTGTGAAGGATCCAAAACATGTTTCAGATAGCAAGTAGCGAGTTGAGCTGTTTTCACCTGTAAAATTCAGATTTTAACTGAGTTGTTGTTTGTTTTATGTGTATTATTACCAGACTTGATGCCTTTCATTACAATTGTGTCATATGATTCTGCATTCAAAAACTTTAATGTTCAGTATTGCGTTAACATGATTGTGAAGTTTCAGATTTGACTGGTAAAATACATTATTTATGGACACCACTTACAAAATGGCAGCTCTGTCAGACTTCTGTGGAAGAGAAAACCAAGGTGGACTGTGAGGTTATTACTCAAAATGTGAGTTTAAAGTCTTCAAAATTAAAGCAGCAGTGATGTTTTGATGCTTTACTTTGGGTTTTAGCTACTGTTAAAGAGGATCATAATCAGGTTAAACTCAGTTTACTGTGTCTTACGATCGGACCACTTGTTTTTCTTGTTTTATCAAAGTAGACAGGTCTTCGGAGTGCTTGGAGTGAACCTTCTAAACTGTATAAAAAGCACAGTCATGCAGCGGTACTAACTTGTGTGCTATTCTCATTTATAATGAGCTCCCTTTGTGTTTTCTTTCAGTTCTCCATGCCCATCAGTTCCTCCCCAGTGAATACGCTCTCAGTATGGTGTCGTGCCGCCTGGGAAAAGACCCATCAGTTTACTTCATTGTCGGGACCGCCATGGTGTACCCAGAGGAGGCGGAGCCGAAACAAGGCCGCATCATCGTCTTCCACTACACTGACGGTCAGCCAGGCTTTTCTCCTCCTTATCTACTCCTGCCTCTTTTATTTCCTTTATCCTTCACATTAGGGATGAGAATCGAGAACTGGTTCTTTTTGAGATCCGGATCCCAGTAGCTAGATTCCTTGGAATCATTTGCCTGCCTGCATAACGACTCTGCTTATCGATTCCACCTTTGTTGCACATGCGCGATGACGTCATGCGTACGCTGCATTGTTTTGGTCAGAACGTAGACAACATGGCGTTGAGGCAGAAACGGTCTAAAAAGACGACACCAGGTCCACTTGTAACACTCGCTTCCATTTCTTCTGAAGGGTGGAATCCCTCCAATCTGCTCAAACATTTGTCCACAGCATGTGATTCATTTACAGGAATGTCACGTATTTGATACACTACTTAGTGACGCTTGTGAATATGGCGGCAGAGTGAACGCTTGGCCCAGTTCTGGTTCCAGTGTGGGCAACAAACGTCGTACCTCCTCAAATACAAGTTTCTGAAGGTAGGGGAAAGGAAATGAGGGGCGCAACAACAGGAGACGAGTCGAACTGGTTTCATGTAGTGGAAATGTGGCAATAGAGGAATTAGTAAAGCGTCTTTAGTTTCACTTTCACTTGTACCCCCCCCCCCCTTCCCAAATGGGCCCAGCGTCATCTGTTCTTATTATTTGTACATACTGTATATATTATATTTTCTGTGCAGAGATGGAATATAAAAGACAGTTAATGCAAACACACCCGTTTGTACTCTTTTATTCCCCCACCCAATGAGAATCGATAAGAGAATCGGATCAATATGCAAAATCGATACTGGAATCAGAATCGTTAAATTCTTAGCGATTCCCATCCCTACTTCACATGCTTTCATTTTCTACTCCTGACTCACTGTCCTATGTTTTTTTTCCCCACTCCCTCCTCCTGCAGACACTTTTTCCTACCATGCTCTTGTTTCCTTTCTCACTTAATCATTTTCTCATCACCTCTTATCAGGCTTTCTTCTGCTCTACACTAGTGATCCTTCTCATTTCCTTTCACACTCTGTCTCTCTGAAGGTGAACGGTTTGCCTTTCTTTTCTCCCTTTTGAGTTTTCCATTCCAGCCTCATCCTTATCTACCTCACCTTTCTTTTTTTTTTTTTTACTTTACATCTCTCTCACAGTTCTTGAGCTGTACATTAATTTACTTGTAAATCACTATGTAATACTTTGAAATCCACCTGAATTGTGAATGTGTTGGCTCCTACAGGTAAACTGCAAACAGTGGCTGAGAAGGAGGTGAAAGGAGCCGTTTATTCAATGGTGGAGTTCAATGGTAAACTGCTGGCCAGCATCAATAGCACGGTAAGTGGCACTTGGTTTGAGTGGAATTTTTAGAACACACACAACAACCACTTTTTTCTGATGGGTTACTAGACAGCAGTGTATTCATGCACCTATTTTTTTTAAAGATAACAGAGGTATAAAAGGCTGATGTGTTTGATTAAAAAAAAGTTATCACTGAATTATTATTGATAATACCACATGTTTAAAAATAATCATTTAACACAGTACTCAAGATCTTGGACACTTTAAAAAATATTTTTATATAAAGCATCTTATCATTGAAAATATATCAAACTCAAAAATAGTGAACACAGTTGTACAAGTAGGAAAAATGAATATTTAACAAAAACTTCATGATTTAGTAAATGTATTATCACAATATTAATAACAAATGTAAGCATTATTTATAAAAATCTGGTCATAAAGTACACATGATTATAGTATAGGACCACATCTTATCTCAAGCCTGGCACATACTGGAGCACTGGTGTCAAACATACAGTCCATGAGCCAAAACCGGCTCACAAAAGTGTCCAATCTGGCCCGCAGAATGAAACTGTGAAATGCTAAAATTACACTGAAGATATTGTATTCAATTCAACTTTATTTATAAAACACATTTTATGCACAAGGCAGACTCAATGTGTTTTACAACAGGTATGTAATTTGGTTATAGTAAAAAACAATCATAAAAAGGTTTTTTTAAAAATGGTTACTGATGTGGCAAGTCTGCTAACTGTATCAGACAGGATGTTCCATTCTTGTGGGGCATATACACTAAAAGCTGCTTCCCCTTACTTGGATCTGGTGTGAGGGATGAGTAAGTTGCCACTGCCTGTTGACCGCAGTGTTCTTGCTGGGGTGTAAATGATGAGCGTATCTGCGATGTACTGAGGTGCAAGGCCATGTGGTGCTTTGAAACCAGGAGCAGGATTTTGAAATGGATTCTTGTTGTAACGGTTATCCAATGCAGAGATTTAAGAAAGGGTGTGATGTGTAGATATTTCTTGTTTATTAACAGTCAAGGATGTCGAACTCATTTTCGTTCAGGTTTTACCTACAGACCAATATGATCGCCGCAGGTCGGATCAGTAAAGTAAGAGCATAAAAACCTATAAATAATGACAACTCCAAATGTCTGTATTCTTGTAAAAGTAAAATTGCATAATGAAAATGTTTACTTTTACAAAATATCCTTTTGCAAAAAATGCGAAAAACTTGAATATCCATGAACAACCTGAAAAATAAGTACAATTTTAACAATGTTCTGCCTGTTACTAAATGTTTTGTGCAACTGTAAATCCGCTGTAAGCCGAGTTATATTGCACATGTGTAAATGATAAAATGAAGTATAATATTTTTCGTAAGATATTTCACGTTCATATTTGTTCAGGTTATTTGCATTTTTTTGTGAAAGGATAGTTCGAAATTATAAACATGTTCATAATGTAATTTTACTTTCTTGCACTAAAACAAAGATACATTTGGAATTGTCATTATTTATAGGTTTTTACCCCTCAGCCAACTCTGGCCAGAGTGGCATTATAATCATTTTGTCGTCCGTCTGTCTGTCTGTCTGTCCATTCTGGCAGAGGGGTATTAGTGCACACTGCGCAGCACATTATGTTTATGCTATTATTTTACTTTTCTGGCATGCCTGAGATCAAATTGGACTGCATGTGGGCCTTGAACTAAAATAAGTTTGACATCCCTACACTAGAGAGTTTTACTTCTAATCATTTTTGAGCATGCCTTAAAATAATCTTCACAAATAATGACATGTCTTATCTAGAATGTTATTTGACAGTAATTTAGGTCATAAGTGACAGCTTTGGAATCACTTAACAGTAGCTTTCTATTTGTGAAATATAATAAATGTATGATTGTTAACAGAAAGTGTACAGCTTAAAAATTGGAATGCTTGATTGTTTTTAGTGTCACTGGGTGTAGAACTCCACATGTACCTCTGCATATTGTCATTCAGGGGGTCTAAGTGGCCATGAGACTTGTCCGTCTACTCCTGACTTTTGTTGAGGCTGATGTAAAGGCTGGTTCTATTGTGGCAGCAGATGTTGCTAAATTATTCCGTCCTTTTACCAAGGGATGCTGCCAAACCAAATTGCAGGTCTGCACCACCCACTGTTCCCAAGGGCAGTTTGCAGACAAACCCAGAATACTTAGCTCTGACTTCCAACTTTGAAACCCAGAATTTCAGGTTTGAACTGCTCAGTACTCCATTTGCAGTTGATGAGGAAAACGTACCAATCAGCCTCCTAATAGAGCTGATAGACCTCCAACGTGGTGACACTAGAACCAAGTATGACTGTGGGCAGTGCACAGTTTCCACAGTTCATCCCAGACATAATGCCCTGGCTGCTGTAGAAATGTTGTCTATGTTTCATACACACACCTATGTCCTTTGAAGAACAAAACCACATAGCCTGTATGAGTCGTCTTTCACTCAGTCCTGAGGATTTCCTCATCTCAGAGCCTGAACCCAAACACTGATGAATGTTTGTGCCACGTTTTATTGTTTTGTATTGTTTTCTTAAAATTGCACTTATTTTTCATGAGATAAATAAGGTTAATCATAATGTACAGGGTGGGGAAGCAAAATTTACAATGAACATTTAGTTGTTTTTTCTCAGCAGGCACTACGTCAATTGTTTTAAAACCAAACATATACTGATGTCATAATCATACCTCACACTATTATCCATACCTTTTCAGAAACTTTTGCCCATATGAGTAATCAGGAAAGCAAACGTCAAAGAGTGTGATTTGCTGAATGCGCTCGTCACACCAAAGGAGATTTCAAAAATAGTTGGAGTGTCCATAAAGACTGTTTATAATGGAAAGAAGAGAATGACTATGAGCAAAACTATTACCAGAAAGTCTGGAAGATACTATTAAAGAAGAATGGGAGAAGTTGTCACCCCAATATTTGAGGAACACTTGCACAAGTTTCAGGAAGCGTGTGAAGGCAGTTATTGAGAAAGAAGGAGGACACATAGAATAAAAACATTTTCTATTATGTCAATTTTCTTGTGGCAAATAAATTCTCATGACTTTCAATAAACTAATTGGTCATACACTGTCTTTCAATCCCTGCCTCAAAATATTGTAAATTTTGCTTCCCCACCCTGTACATTTAGATAGTGCATTAAATGTCAACATTCTTCTCACATGTTAACTAGAGAAAAATTTGTAGGTGTTATTCAGAGGATTTTATACTATTGTTCTATTGGTCTAGCCCACTGCTGATCAAATTGGGCTGTATGTGGCCGCTGACTTCATGCTTCAATAGGAGCATTAGGTTAAATTGTATTGATTTCTGTTGTTACAACTGTTAGATTTGAAGTCAGATGGATACCATACCTCAACTTTTGAAGCTGAGGTTTCTTTTTCTCTTTGATTGGTTAATAAGCATTTTATGTGTTCAGAGGGAAAAGAGCCTCTCGAGTCAAAACTGAATCCAGGTTTTAATGGATTTATTCTATAGGGGAGGCTCTGGGAAATCACTGACATACGGTGTGAACTAAATGCCTAACCCCCCACCGGCCTGTAATACCACACTGAGCCACAGATGGATTAAAGGGATTAAAAGCATGAAAGAGCATATCTAAAGATACTGAGAATAAAATAGTCATGAGTTACAGTTTCAAAAACTTATTCCACAGTATAGAAAGCTTTGTCTTACCAATTTCTATTAACTTTGCATCTAATAGAACCTCTAAACATCTCATCTAGTTTTAAGTAACCTGATTACTCTTGTTAATATCAGATAAATCAGTCTGAAATCCATACTAAACCATGGTTTTTGGTGTTTTGTTTTGTTTTTTTTTGTCTGTTTTGACATGCAGCAGTATTGTGCAGTTATCAAAGTCTAATCTGTCACAGAAGCATCTCCATGTCCCCATGTGACAGCAGCTTCAGTGGAAAATTAAAGACTGTGACAGGATGTGACATTAGTGTCTTGTGAAACACCTTTTTAAATTACTTTTTTAATAATTTCATCAAGTTGACACAGCTCACTTGTGTCTGGCTGTCTTCCTTCTTGACTTTTTCTCAGCTCAGAGCAGTTTACTTCACTATCCTCCATCACTGCCACTCTTTAACATATGATATTTCTGTCAGAGCCCTGTTATCAGGCTGGTTAAATGTTAAAGGCTGACCCACAAGTTTTATCAACCAAACCTTTTATCTTCCCTCACCTTGGCTGAAAGGCATCTTGTAATATTAGATCTTTTAACTGGCCTGCATTGCTTTCAATGCTGATTTAGTCTGAATTAAATGTTTTCGTATTTGTTTTTATGTATGAGTATGCAGTTTAAGGTTACACACACTCTGGGTTTCCAAGGGACCCAAACTTCCAAAAATATATTAGAAATTGCTGCAACGTCAACATTGTCACTGATTCATCCATCATCAAAATAACACAGAGTGAATATACACTATATGGGCAGAAGTATTGGGACACGTTGAATTTGGGTGTCTCTTATCTAACAGCTATAAAACACTACTGTTAAATGTCATAATATAGTTTTATAATGTGATAAATGTCATTGCATTGCATTGGTAAGTTTTGTTAAAACTGTTATATTTGCTTCCAGAATGCCTCTGAGATGGTTATTTCTCTCAACATTGATTTTTTTTTTTTTTTTAATTCATGACTCTGAGTTTAAATGTTCAACCTCTAAATTTTTTAAAATATTTGTAAATAATAATTTTATACCACAACTAACCATCTACTTTCTTCACATCTCAATTTGGAAGAAAAATCTTGCGTTAAACTTCAAGAAAAAAATTATGTTTATAAACTATAGGGACACAAATATGGGGACACATCATGGATGCAGCTCCTAAAATGTCCTGTTCATGCTGATTTGAGCTATAAACATGTCTCTGAGTCTGGGATTGAGTGTCAATTAAATCTAGTGAGATATTACTGCAATTAATGCTGATAAGAAACAAGTTGACAACTCACTAATCAGCATTTTACAGACAAAAACACAAACCCGGCTGACTCACTGTTCAGCTGTCAAAACACTGTCTGCTGAAAGCCTCTTCTTTGTACTGAAAAAAGTTATTCATGTTTTCTTTTTTTTTTGTTGTTGTTTTTTCTGTCCAATTACTTTCGCTACTGAGCACTGCCACATGTAACACACACTCCTCTGTATTATAAATGGCTGTGGTGAGGCCATAATTTGCAAACATTTCATTATAAGCTTGGATATTTTTATTTCAATATCTCAAAGCCTTACCTCAGACATCCACAGCATATGAGCTGAACAGAAAATGATCATCATAGTATTAAGCATTTTACTCGGTATAAACAAGTTGGCGATACATTTTAGTTTAGACACAGATTTACAGTGATGATATGAAGTCTTACTGGTTTACTTGTATAATGTAGATACTATGGGATGTTTAAATTAACATTTACGGTACCTAGTGGTTTTAGAGAATATACTTAGAAAATACCTGCAGCAGTCTTTGTTTCATTTAGACACATGAAACACATTTCTATTTTGTAGCAGCTAGTGATTCCATCTTTCATTTTGACACTAAATAAAATTAAAACACAAGGTTAACCATCAGCATTTTGTGTGTAGAGGAACAAGTTTGGGTATTATATGTTATTCTGATATCAGTTTTTTAATTGGTTTCTCTGCTGTGCAATCAATAAGACATAAAAACAGAGGGAACGCAAGCAAAGAAGTGAGAAAGGTGCTGTTGAAGTTAATTATTTAACGACTTTTAGCAAAATGATTAAATTCCTCCTGTGTGGTTGCCATGCAGAAGTGACCACATTTGGATAAAACGGGCAGAACTACGGGAGCCTGAGGGGTCAGAGGTCAGCTAATTCAAAGTCCTAGCTTACTGACATTGTAAAAACTGTAAATGTCAGTTTAGAGTCTGGTTAGTGGATCCTTTTTACCGTAACTACAGGTGAGCAGTCTGTTAGGGGAAAATGTATTTTATTTAAAAAGAAAATGAAGTGGCTATTGACACAGTACTGTGGCACGAAATATATGTTTGTCTATTACCACAGAGCCAACCAGGGCCCTCAGGGGGGCACGGCGCCGGTAGGTTAATCCGACATTGATATAAATCGGCCACTGGGACAATGTTCAGAGTACAGAATTCCACAGGACCACAAAACTCAACTGACACAGAACTGAGAAGTCACACTACAGACTACCGCGTCAAACAAGTAGCTCCGCCCACCATTTCCAGCCTCCAGAACAAAAAACACCATAAAGCAACATATAGAGTATTAAGAACAATAATTCCTATTCTATACTATATACTATCACTAATTTATTGTTTCTTCCATCAATTGCCACAGTACTGTGGTAGCAAAATACACAAAAGAATGCACTGAAGTATATGTCATATATCAACACAGTACTGTGGCAACAAGAGGCTAATGAGTAAAAAAAAAAAAAAAAAAAAACATGAGGCGAATGAGTTCATGTAACAGTATCCCAGATTGGCTCTAGTACAAATGCTGACATTTGATTGGTTTGTGGCAATAGACAAACTGATGTTTTGTGCTACAGTATTGTGACAGTAGCCATTACCAAAAGAAAAACCCACCAGTGGTCGTAACATCAGGGGGATTTCAACTTGATAATACTTCTACATGGGACGTCTTTTAGAGCTGAGGTCCTTTACCCCTTGATATGAATATCTGAATTATGAAACCTGCCCCTGTAGTAATTCTGAGTCAGAGGAAATGGGTATTTGTTTTGGTTAAAACCACATATAACCTATGTAATGTGACAGGTATATCTATAGAATATCTATGTTCACCGTTATTTACCACTGCAAAGAGCTGAAGGTATATAAACCCTGTTAACCCAAAGTAAATTCACTCTTAGACCTACAGACAGTGGATAAATTAAAGATTCATTTCTAATAATAATCCTCTTATACTGATTTGTTTAAGTGAAATTAACATTTTATTATTCTGGAAACTACTGAAAATGCTTATTCCAAATTCCAAATAAATATTGTTTTGTCACTGGCTTTTATTGGCAGAAAATAACAACTGGTCAAAACAACAAACATCCTTGAGACCTTGACAAGTTGTCATGCATTTTTAAAGCACAGAATATCAATATTTTAACTAAGGAGGGTTAAGATGAGTTCAGAAATGAGTATTTTGTGGACTAAAGCTGATTTTAACAGCATGTTCTTGCTTTATGCCACTACTGGAGTAAAATTTTTAGCAGTTTGACTTGCAGCGCCTTGCTCTTGATCAGGTTTTGTAGATTTTCAGGTCTGGATATTTAGAATGGTACTAAAATCAAGCAGCTAAATGACAGATGATGTCAAGAAGGCCACAGAATTAAGACAAATACAGAATTTAATGGATAGAAAAATAAATGAGTTGCATGAAGGACAAGTGTAAACTGTGAAAGCTGCATTAAGTGCTACAGTAAACAAATGCATTGTCTAAAAGCAGATTAGTATTAAACGCACAGATTAGTTATCGCTCTTCTTGTTATCTTGTTATCTGCTTCAAAGGCACTCTGACACTCAGTTAAAAGCAAAACAGCTCAGATGTCATCTCAGAACCACTTTTAAGAGTTAAAACGTGTTGTTGGGGTATAATTATCCATACACTGTTGATGCCACTTTACTGTTGACATAAAGTGGCAGCTGACAGTTATCAGCGTTTCACCCTCACATCTAAAGTGATCTTCATCAAATGCTGCTGGCGTTAAGTGCTGATCATTAAACAGTTTGGATGACAACAAACCCCACTGCTTTGTCTTTGTTGCAGGTTCGTTTATATGAGTGGACCGCTGAAAAGGAGCTGAGGACGGAGTGCAACCACTACAACAATATAATGGCCCTTTATCTGAAGACCAAAGGAGACTTCATCCTGGTGGGAGACCTGATGAGGTCGGTCCTGCTGCTGGCCTATAAACCCATGGAGGGCAACTTTGAAGAGGTGAGCACAGGAGGCTTCAGAGAAAATTACAACAAAACAACAGCTGAAGTAGAGTGGTGGTTTTCGAGAAAACCACAGTTAGAACCTGAAGGACAGGACAAGTTGGGTTGAAGGTGATTCCTCTACCGTGTTAGAGTAGAAAAAGACAAGTATTCTATCTATGAGAACAACTCTGGCAAATTTAGACTGACAATATTCTATGAGATTATTTTATAGATGTGTAAGGAAAACTCTGAGGTTATATTAGTAAAATTACAAGAAGAAAGACCAAATATTCCATTGAATTATAGTGGCAAATTTACACAAGATGACAAATTAAGAAGAAAAACTCATATTGTTTGAGATTAGATTCTATAATCTCTTCATATTTTGTAATCTTTTTATTATCATCTTCTCTTTTTTCATTTTCCATTCATTAATCTTTATTCTACATTCTACAATCTTGTCACTGGAACATGGAAAATTATGAAGTCAGATAAACTGTATAAAGAACATGTAAATGCAGCTATTGAATGGATGATTCACTGAAGACTAGGGTCTGTATCCTGGATGAAGTGTTCACATTTTTCGACGGTTTGGAGTTGCACTTGAATTAAGTGTAGTCAAATAAACTACTGACTGTTTTCTTGAGGATACATTTTGAAGGATAGAAGTTCTTCGCAGGATGACCGACGAGGTAAAACAACCAAAGAGAGAAGCTAAAAACAAATGAAAAGTGGACAAGTTTGAGGATGACAAAGCTAATAATATTTTACTGGCTGTTAATAGACACAGTGACATGAGTTAAAGCTATATAACAACGTCGCCCTCATCCAACCTCATGACGGTATTTCTGATTCTGAAGTGGCAGCTGCAGTAAACTTACAGTAGTGGCTGCTGCGACACCTGTTGTTTAGGTGTAGAATAGAGATATTGGTTTTGGGTTCAAATAGATTCACTCACTACTAGGGCTGTGTATTGGCAAGAATCTGGCGATACGATACAAATCACAATACTAGGATCACAATACGACATATCACGATATGTCATGATACTGTTAAAAAGGCAATTTTTTGTTTCTTTTTTTTAAATGATTATTTCCTTGAAGAATTGAATTACACCAGAAATCTGCACAAATACGAAACACATTTTTATTTGATCAGAACAGGATCTAATGCGATATCACAAAATGTTCTTGTGTTCAAACTGAAATTCTGTTTTACAGACATTACAGTTTAACATCCTGTTCAAATGTTCATATTCTATTAGTTCAGAACTAACATCAGAACATTATTTTTGTTCCAACAAAAGAACCAACATCTGCCTCTCAGACAGTAAAAAGTCCTTTTAGGATGCTTCAAATAACCAGTATTTAACCCTTTCATACATAAATTATGAGAATCTTAGTCGAGATTTTTTTCCTTTGTGTTTTTATTCTTCTTTAGGCATGAAAAAACAATGCGATTGAAATTGTTTTATGAACCTATTTTTCCTGGAATTAAAAAAATGTCCACTCAGCTGGACACCATGTGTTTAATTTTTGAAGCAAAGAAACGCATTTAAAACCCATCATCAGAAAGTGATATACTGTGTGAAAACTATGAAAACATTTTTTTTATTCAGCTAATCTGATGTTTTCTCACATTTTAACATACTCTAATAATAGTTATTACTCTCTTCATGGAGATATAATATGCAAAAAAAAACTTTTTGATTAAGAAAACTGTTAATTATTGTCTAATAACAATTAGCAATTGATTTAAAACATATTACTACAGATCAGGTTTATCAAGAACAGCAAAGTTACAGTAATGGTATGAATTACAGTGTAAGGGATGATGCATGTGTGTCTGGAGTGACCAGTATGCATGAAAGGGTTAATAAAACAGTGTTAAATAATAATAGATAAAATATAAACAAAAAAGAGAACTGAACCTCCGCCATGTCTGCATTTCAATAAATATCTAAAAATATCGATACAGTACTTTTTAATATCGCTACAGTATCGTGAAATGAAATATTGCGATATATTGCAGAACCAATATCTTCTAATACCCCTACTCACCACATGAACTATTCTGGGAGAAAGTCCTGAAGGAAAACACCTCCCATATGCACCTCATCACTCTGCACACACCAAACACCACCAGTAAATGGCTCAAGTGCCTTTTAATCTAAATCGGCCCTAACACTGTGTCCTACTGACGAGAGGAAGAGGTGGAGACTGTGCACGAGGTTAAAGGGACAAGTGCGTGCCAGTGTTTTAAAAACAGCGAGAAGTTACTTATTGAAGTTTGTTCTGCTGATTTGGCTCATTTACCTGCACAGTCAGCACTCGCTGCAGCAGAAGCTGATGTGACACAGCTTATGGATGCAGCTGAGGTATTTACCCTGATTACTGTCATCTGTTTGAAATCCCAGTCAGTAAAATCTCAACTCACACATATGATACAGATACAGCCTAGATCGGAAGTTTACATTCACCCTGGCAAAATGCATTCAAACTTTTTCATAATCCACTCCCTCTGTTCACCCATCTACTTTATTTGGGTGATGTGAAATTTGATGGTAATAATACAATCACACTGTGAGAGGGTCAAAAGTTTATGGGCACTTTTTGAATATTTGATAGCGTCGCCTTTAAATTATGTAAGTCAAATCAAATGCCCTCCACAGGCTTTGCACAGCGCTCTGCAGGGTTTCTGGCCCACTCCTCCTGCAGAGCTCCCACAACTGAGTCCAGTTTGTGGCCTTATCCTTGTACAAAAGTGCTTTTCACATCATCCCATTAATGTTCTTTGGTATAAGGTCAGGGCTTTGTGGTTCACTGCTCCTAAACCTTCACCCCTTTGACCCTAAGCCAACTGTTTTTACCATCGTATCATTGCTAAAATCAGGATTCTTGTCTTGCACTGAGATTCATTTGTGTCTGAGCTGCAGGTTGGTCATCTTCAGGTGACGTTGAAAAATATCTTGTGTTTCTTCTCACTTCACCACATGATGCTCCACGTCTGTGCTTCAGAGTTGGGATGTTCTTTATATTTGAAGGCTCACACTTCTCCTTCTTCTGTGTATGTTTGTGTGTTAGTGTTTGTACTGATGAACATAAGGAAGTCAAACAGGATGGAACCTAGAGTTGGTTCATTTTCCACATCCTGTCCAGTTTAGGAGCTTAAACTGTTGTGGTTTATGTCAACTGAAGTCACCTTTAACTGACAGGTGCATAATGTGTTGATAGTCTTACAGCGATAAATCCAACTCGATTTGCATTAGTAATGCACAACAGGACTCAAGATGAACATAGTTTGAAGTCATGTTTCTTATTACTAGTGAACATTATATTATGTTTGTTTAGAGATGGAGCAGGTGGGTTATGGTTAGGGTATTTCAGGTTCGATACCTGGTTCGACTAGGGCTTCCAGGTCCTTTGGTGTCCTTGTGTCTATACTTGGCTGCACGATTAATCGATTTTAAATCGAAATCAGATTTTTTTAATTAGGACTATTTTTAAAAAAGGGAATCGTCAAATCGATTTCATCTTTCTCATGCCTCCGGGCTGTACGTCTCCAGGCTAACGCAGGCTCTTCCTCCTATCTGTGACAGCGGTCTTTCACAGAAGTCTGTGTAATGACCACAGACGTTAAAAGTGTTAATGAAACCGCAGTAGTGATACCAATGTAAGCCGTGGCTTCACGCACGGATCCCGCAATTGACATAAAGCTGCATGGGGATCACTCATCTTCCATTGTCCCGGATCCGTACCGTACTGTCTTCTTTTGATCCCGGTCTGGGTTGCGGGTCATCAGCCTCAGCAGAGGAGCCCAGACGTGCCTCTGCCCACACACATCCACCAGCTCCGGGGATATAATCCCTCCAGCATGTCCTGGGTCAGTCTGTTCCACGCACGGATCCCCCAGTTTAAATAGAACCGCATGGGGATCACTCATATTACGTGGTCCACACACACACACACACACACGACTGATACCTGTCACTGACTTACATTGGTATCACCTCTGGGCCCAGATACCCTAAAAAGGGAAAAAAAAAAAAAAAAAAAAACTTTTTTTTTTATAATTAATTTAGTTCTTTTACTTGCTAAATTTTTCATTCACAAATGTAAGTTCTGTAACACAAAACCAAATATTATTTATTTTTTGAAAGATGTTGAACTTTATTTAAAGCTGTTTGATAAATCTGGAAACAAAAAGGCTATAAAACCATCAGTATTTACTCTGATTTGGAAATTGTATTGTAGTGCATTCCCCCTGGCAAACTTATGTTATTTTCTTCTAGTATACATTGCACTCTATGTAATTCAAAAAAGATGTAATGAAGAAAAAAAAACTTCTGTGTGTTGATCACACGATACCATCACAGATTTGAGGTAGGGAGCAGTGCCTTGCAGTGTGGGCTGCTCACAAAAACGACATGCTGACTTCTGTTGTCTTTTGTAGTTTTACCCCAAAAATTTAAATCGAAAATCGAGTTTTTCAAGAAAAAAATCGGGATTTTATTTTTTGCCAAAATCGTGCAGCCCTACTTGGTTTGGTTAAAATTAGAGGCTGAATTTCCCTTCAGGGATGTTAAAAGTGAGGTTTACTTTTCCAAATGCCTGACAGACTGTAGAATTTACTGTAGACATGGCAGAATTGGAGCAGTCTGAAAGAAACCTAAAACTACACCAATCCAGCCATGTTTTGGATTTGAAGCTGGTGAAAGAGCTTTGAATTTATCCACTGATTATGTCGCCCGTTTCTGAACTCTGACATTCTCTTAGGAGCATCCATCAACCTTTAGAGGCCCAAAGGTCAACTTTGGTCCAGTGTTGGAATGTTTTATATCAGCCCAGAGTCACTCATAATACAATACAATCACAATAACTATGCCCAAATAACAATGGTATCAGTAATTCTGTGATACGTGATATATAGCAGGAAAAGTACCTTTGATATTATTCCAACAAGCTGTAAATAAAATAAATAAAAGCTGGATTTTTTTTTTTTTTTCAAACCTTTATTTCAACCTTTTTTTCAAACCTTTATTTCAAACCTTTATATTAGGGCAAGACATTAAGTTTGTTATATATAATGTCAAACTTGTCTTTTCTAAGTAGTTGGCCCAACTGAGGGAATTTATTGTGATATGAAATGTTGAGCATTGTATATTTTCAGCCTGAGGCGCCGTTTCCAGTATCGGCTTCATAAAACTCTAAAGACAAAAATCATGGTTTTCATTTTCATCTAGTGTTGCAGGATTTAAGACGTGAGTGGTTGCTTAAAGAAAAAACAAAAAAAAACACATTATTTATCGCTAGACACTAGGCATTATTTGTGACACTTATTTCTGAACATGTTTCTTTTTTCTTTCTCATAAGCATTATAGCTGTACCTTCCAGACTTTAGATGAGCACAGACTTCAAATTGATTTCAAATGAAAGATGAAGCGATTTGAGGCAGAGTCACGCTCATCATGGAATCCACGCTGTGATGTTCACCTCAGAGTAATGACTGAAAAGTCAGAGGAATGGAATTTATTGGAGGGTTTTGTGTGTAAGATTTGTGAGGCTTTATGGGGATCTAATTACAGAATTAGAATGCTGTATAATATAATGATGTTTTCACTAGTGTATAGTAGGGATGTGTATTAGCAAGAATCTGGCAATACGATACAAATCACAATACTAGGATTGCGATATGATATATCATGATACTGTTAAAAGGGCAATTTTTTGTTTCTTTTTTTTAAATGATTATTTCCTTGAAGAATTGAATTACACCAGAAATCTGCACAAATACTAAACACATTTTATTTGATCAGAGCAGGATCTAATGCTATATCACAAAATGTTCCTGTGTTTTACAGACATTATAGTTTAAGATCCTGTTCAAATGTTCATATTCTATTAGTTCAGAACTAACCTCATAACATTATTTTTGTGCAATCCCAACGAAGGAACTAATACTATTTAATAAAAGAGTGTTCAATAATAATAAACAAAATATAAACAAAAAAGAAAAACAAAAAAACAAAAATGAACCTCCACAATATCTGCATCTGAATAAATACCTAAAAATATCGATACACTACTTTTTAATATTGACACAGTATTGTGAAATGAAATATCTCGATACATTGCAGACCTGATATTTTCTTACACCCCTAGTGTATAGTCCTCTACAATAAGAACAGTTGTATTTTCGTTACTTTAGGATGAGCCCTTAATGTGTATAAAAGGAAAACGTTACTTCCACAGAATCTGCCATGTTTCTACAGTAACTCAGAATGGACAGAAAGTGTCCAACCTGAAGGCACATTAACTTCCAGATCACTTTGATTGGTGAAATGGTGGTTAGTGATGGTAAACACTAGAGCCACTAAAGGTTGGACATTGAACTTAGCATCAACAAATGCGATGACATTTAAAGCTGCATATGACTTTTTGTCACCAATTTTTCATCAGATCTGTAAAACCCAAGTCATAGCCTCAGTGTCACGATTCCGTAAGTCTCTCTGTGATTACGCACCTGAATCACCTCCCTCATGGTGAACAATTTTGAAGTGTACTCCACCATAAACAATCCATTTCCTTACAAACAGAGCCGGTAGGTCACTCAGGCATTTTCGGAAATTTATCGCGACATGCATTGTGGGAAGACTTTAAACTGTTTCAAAATAAAAGTCCTTTAGCATTTTTAACATTTCAGTGAATAGAAACTATTCATTACTAAACACCAAGCTTTTATTGTCATAGCTGTTATTGTATAAACACTGGCTTCTGTGGCATTTGTAAGTTTCTACAGATGACTTTCACTGAAGTAAGACACTGCAATAACTGAGACTATACAATAACACTTCAGATGAGTGATCGAGACTAATAACGAGCTGAAATTAGTGGAGTTATGTTGTTCATTCATTCATTTTCCAAACCACTTAGGCTACGTTCAGACTGCAGGCAAATGTGGCCCAAATCTGATTTTTTTATGCCCATATGTGACCTGTTTCCGAGCTGTTAAAGACAGTTTGAACAGCATAAATTCAGTAACTTCAAATTGGACCCAGGCCGCTTTCATACGTGGTCCTAAATCCAATTTGTATCTGATATTTTGCAATACGACTTCAGTCTGAATGGCCAGGTCGCATTTATTCGACCTTTATGTCATTGAAATGTGACAAACATCACAATTCTGCATCCAACTGTGTTTACAGAAGTGAACACAGTGTGTGTTTACAGAAGTGAACACAGTGTGTGTTTACAGAAGTGAACACAGTGCGTGCCTACATTGTCACATATTACGTCTGGACCTCTTTTGCGCATGCACGTCACTTCAGGGTCACATTCAGTTCATACTCAAAACTGATAGAAGTCACGTGTAATATGAATGAGCACACCAAAAAATGAATTTCACCAAAAAATCCAAATTGTGCATTAAGACCTGTTGTCTGAATATAATCCTCAAGACGGCAAAGGCAGGGTACACCATGGACTGTTTCCAGTTTATCACAAGGTTGGCGTCATATACAGACAAACGCTCATTCACTCTTACATTCACACCTATCATTTAAATTAACCAGTTATTACCAATTAAATACAGGTTTTTGGAGGGTGGGCGGAAGCTTAGTACTCAGAGCCGACACAGGCACAGGGAGAACACACAAACACACACTGAGGTGATAGTGCTAACCACTACACTGTCTGAATTATATCCTTGATATAATTAATTGGCTTAGATGGCAGCACATTACGTGACAGACACCTGAAGTTTATCCATTTTATTTTTCACTCAGACTGTAATTGAGAACTGACTTTTTTTTTTTAGTTGTTGATGTCAAACCAGCCCCGGGCTATTATCAGAGACTTGGATGGTAATTAACTCCCACTTGTTATTTGTGTAAATGCGGTACATAAGGTTTACAATAAGACAGTCCTCAGTCATTTCTATCTCAAACAAGAGAATAGAATTTTGTAATAAGAAAAGTGAATGGAGGACAGTGAGAGAGACTTCATTACAACCTCCAGAAGAAAATAGTCCTCTAAGATGCAGAAAGCCTCGTACGCTGTGGTCTAATGAGTATTTCTAAACCTGTATTTCTTCATGGCCATTTCATTAATTTGCATAATCACTTCAATTTGATGCAAAGACAGTTTGATGAATGGCTGAAAGACTTTAAAACACTATATTTTCTATGATACAAAAAGGGAATAAAGAAAAAAACAGCAAACAGCAGCAGCAGCGATCGACCAAATTGATGCTTTAAACGTCTTATCAGTGTCACCACACTGAACCTTAAATACTAAAGCCTGCTGTGTCGAGCCTCAACGGCAGTGTTAATACACTACAAGGCGTTCTTTCATTAATATCTGCAGCCAGAGAGAACTGGATTTTTAGTAGAATTAAATCATTTGATACAAATGTGGAGAACAGAATGTCAAGAGGAGAACAATGTCAAGTACGTCAACCACTTGCCACTTTATGACCTTTAAGTGGCAGATTTCTTCAAACTTCTAGCATTTATTCCATTCACTGTTTTTCACTTTATGAGAAGCAGAAACTTACACTGTTTTCTTAAAACATGACTGAACCTTTACCTTTTTACAGATGTGATTCTCACAAATATTAGTTCATAGCAGAGTGGTTTTTTTTTGTAGATAAAACACTCTGCACCAAAAGGGCTTGTATTTTTAGTCTGTATTTTTGCAGTAGGTTTCCTGTTGTTCCTTTGGCTTTTATGAACTGTGTACATTTTCAAGGGCATTTTAAAAATTAAATTGCTTTTGTACTTGAGCTAAAATGCATTGACTGTGTCTGTAATTTAGCACCTGCTTGGAGTCAGCACTTCTTTGCTCATAGATAATGCAGTGTTTACTTGGAGACTAGAACCAGCCCTGTTTTGGTCTCTGTGCTGTTTTGTTTCATGCAACATGTGCCTTGTTTTTATTTTATTTTATTTTATTTTATTTTTTATCTGTGTTCAGATTGCTCGTGACTTCAATCCAAACTGGATGAGCGCTGTGGAAATCCTGGACGATGACAACTTTCTGGGAGCAGAGAATGCCTTCAATTTGTTTGTCTGCCAGAAGGACAGGTGAGGATGCTTTTCTTTTATCCACAAATAAATAAAACAGGTAATGACATTGTTGGCTCATACAGTGGGATTATTTTCAGATGAATATCACTTTCCTCACAATATATTGGGCCTCTGAGCCAAGCTGACAAGAAGTTTCTCCTTCCATATTTGCAGTGTAACTTTATCGCTGTGCTGCATGATATCGAAAAGCTGTAAAAAGTTGATAATGCGTGGCCTGAGGACAGAGACGGAGACTGAGAAGCACAAGACATCTAAGCAGAACCGTATTAGAGTCTAAAAGAGTTAGTTTGGTTTTTTGTACTGCTTTACTGCCCACCTAAAAATCAATATGGCTTCCATTGTGCACTATATTATTGAGAATATTTTCGTGGCTTTACTCGCACAGTGTTTCCTTCAGGGATGTGAAACCTTGAAGTGCTCGTCAAACCAACCAGTTGCCACATCAGCAAAACTAGCAATTCTACAGCCAACCAACTTGTTCTACTAATGTCCGAATCCAGTATTTTACAAGCTTGAGCACAAAGGTTTTTAACAGTACAGAATGCAAACTAAAGTCAGAAAATCAGAGCCCTAGGTCCATCCCACCCCACTCCATCTGTGCACCAAGGTTATAATAGTTTTGGATTTTTCATTTTAGTTTAGGCTTTTTTTTTTTAGTTTGGACTTTTTTTTTCTCTAATTCGGCTTGTTTTAACTCGTTTTTAGAGCAGGTTTGCTAGTTTTTATTAGTTTTCTTTTTTTTTTCTAAAGGCTTAGTTTTAGTGTAGTTTTAGTATTAATTTTAGTTTTGTCGTATCTTTTATCTTCTTCGCCGTCATATTCAAATAAATCCCATACAGTACTCAGCTTTCTCTCAACTTTAGTCTCCATGTTTTGTAAGCACACAATACAGTTTCCGTTAGTTATCGTTGTTTTCTTTTAATTATAGTTTTTATTTATTTCAGTTAATGAAAATGTTTTTTCAATTCTATTTTTCGCCATTTCGTTAGTTTTCATTAACGATAATAACCTTGTTGAGCACCATACAATATTAAAGAACATCAACTATAATACTGAGCACATGAATGGACAAAGAAGTTGGAGAGCAACAATGAGTGAATTCACATTTAGAAATGAGTCCAATATGTTTAAGTTCATTATAAGGTGAATGAAAGAGTTTTATATGAAAACAATCAGGTGCAAATTCTAAAACATCCCACATATGGCAAATAATCTTGGCTAAAGCTAATAAATTATGATGATATGCCGCTAGAAAAGGAAACTATTATATTTAATCAAGATAAAAATGTGCAGTATATAGAGATGTATGTAAGGAAATTACAGAAAAAGTTATTTATATAGCAGATACCTTCTTATATTTCCTGTTTTTTACTCTTAAATGTTTTTACTTGTTTTTCTGCATTTTATTGTCTTTTTTCTTTTTTTGCACTTCGTTTTCTGTATTTTTGCTGCTCTAAACACTGCAATTTCCCCACAGTGGGATCAATAAAATCATATCTTAAAGTACAGTAAAATGTTTTGACAAACATGCCCAAATACAGCTCTTAATGGCAATAAAATGTAAAATCAATAAAACGCAATAAAGTGTAAAGAGCAAATATAAAAGTGGTGCATTTATTATTGCATGCAGGCCATTTTGTTAAAGTACATTTCTGGGAGGTGTTTAAAGCAGCTGTGTTTGCTGATCACGCACTGAGAGGATGAGTTTCACTAAGCCGAGCAGCTGTATCTAAACCTGCAGCATCTGTACCAATCTGGCCGACAGAACAGTGAAAGGTTCCTGATCTGTCAGAGTCTTTAAAATACTCTGGATGCTATGAATCACTTCATGAAATTATAAAGGTTCATGAGAATTACGTGTTTGCATAAAGTTTGTTGGAATCTGTGAGCTGAACTTTAGCTGTGTGTATTTGTAAGATCATGGAGTAAAGGAGGCTTTGAAGAACCGAGGAAAAAGTACTGGAATTTCCATGGAAATTATGTACATTGTGGTTGTTTTTATGCACTTGCAATCTAACCAAGATAGCTGTTAGTTTAGAACTTCATTTAGGTAACGTCAAATCAGACTCCAACACAAACAGCACATAAGCCCACGCAAATCCTCCATATTGCACCTTTGAAAACGTCTTCTACATTTAATGAGCCACAAGGTCAGTGAAGCTAAAACTGAAATATGACAGAACCTCCCAGATGTTAATGTCCCTGCTCAGTTCTGGATAAGTTGCACATATGAAATTAATGGGGAGGTAAAAAGAGAAATATAATGGACCAGGTGGCATTTAGGCAGGAGTTGATGTTTGGTTCCAACTTAGAATAGATTTAAAAAAAAAAAAAAAAAAAAACTGCCAGATGATAATGTCACCAGATAATTTGGTAAAGTTTAGGTCAGATTAATATTTTGTTTTTGTTATATAGTTTCCCTTTAGTGCAGAGGTCTCAGACTCTTTTTTTTTTTTTTTTTCAGGTTCCACATTCAGCCCGATTTGATCTGCAATGGGCCAGACCAGTAAAATAATAACAGAATAACCTATAAATAATGACAACTCCAAATTTTTGTCTTTATTTTAGTTAAAAAAAAACAATTAAATTATGAAAATACTGACTTTTATAAACTATCCAAACATAAAAGCTGTGAATAACCTGAAAAAACTGAAATTTCATAAGAAAAATAAGTGCAATTTTAACAATATTATTCCTCAACTTATCATTTCTACATGTGCATTATGGATCGGATCTACAAAGACACTAAACACTTAGTAACAGGCAGATGATAGTTAAAATTGTGCTTAATTTTCAACAGACATTTCAGGTTGTTCATATTTGTTCAGGTTATCCACATTTTATTGTTTCAGGATAGTTTGTAAATGTAAATATTTACATAATTTAATGTTATTTTTTGCAATAGAACAAAGACAAAAATTTGAAGTTGTCATTATTTATAGACATAATGTAATATTTTTTTCAAATCAAACCGAGAAGAAAATATGGAGTCATTATTTGTTGTAGGTTCTTCTGCTGTTATTATTTGACTGTAGATCATATTAGTCTGTATGTGGAACCTGAACTAAAATGAGTTCCACAGCCTTGACTGTGGAATTTTTACAATTTGCTAATTCATCCCATGGGCCGCATTGGAACCTTTGGCGGGCCGCATTTGGCCCCCGGGCCGCATGTTTGACACTCCTGATTTAGTGCCAGGCAGGTGCAAATAACATAGTTAACAACTACTGGCCAAATTGGCATTTTAAATATACCTTTCATCCTGCAATTTTCAGTAAATCCCTAATCTATGATGACCAAATGCAGTGTTTAAAGCAGGAGTGCATCTAATTTACAATGCTCTGAAAGATGGGCTGTGTTGAATATTTAAAAGTGTGGCTTCACGTTGTGAATAAAAATGACAACAAGGCAAAGTGCAGTGAATCTGAGAAGTTAATTAGCTGTAAGTCTTGAGCTTGTTTTGAAGGTTGATCTGACCTGTGGATGAGGTGTTTATTCGTTGGCAATGACAGAATGAGGGGAGAGCAAGCAAACGTTCGCCTGGACGGATTAGAAGTAAATGAAAACTAAATATACAAAAATGAGTTGCCAAATATACTTTGTCTCCTGTTAATATTCCAAATGCACACATAGGTAGTGTGCGTCTGTCTCACAAATGAAAATGCATGTGTTTGTCACCAGAACTCTGAAAAATACTTTATGCACTCAGGATTCATTTTTATCCATTATTTAACATTTTTAATGTTAAACCATACACTTTTATAGTATGTCACTTCAAAAACTGAGAAATACTACTTGATTTTTAAAGTTAAAAAAATCTAATTTATCTAAATATCATAAATGCACTACTGTTTCTGCCATTTTGAAAGTGAAATAAGGAAATTATAGGAATTAGATTAAATAAGCAGAACCAGAGTCGTTATTTCTAGTAGTACTAAGTCTATATGTGAGAATGTAAAAGCATATATGACTTTTTTACTGTCACTAAAACTGAGCATTTTTTTGTTTTTTAATTGAAACTCAAGCTCGACAGATATTTTATATGCTGCTTGAAGGAAAATGGCTGTTGAAAGTTACTCCGAAGGTTCATTGTCTCAGACTAACATTTGTGAATCTTTTATATTAGCATTAAACTGTAGGAAATAAACTGGCACCCTTCCATTCTTTTACATGGATTTTACATTGACGCATGTTCAGTAGGATCAAAAGTGGTCCCAGAACAGATCCATGGGGAATGCCTCCACTGATGTTCATTGTTGAAGATTTAATATCCTAAATGAAGACAGAAACCACTCAAATCTGGAGTGTCATTGGGAAGCCTCTGCTTTGCCGGCAGTGGAGAAGCAGTGATGATACGAACCTGGTGAAACATGATTTTACTGTAAGTAGGGCTGTTAGAAAATATCAGTGCTCCAATATATTGCGATATTTCATTTCACAATACTGTATCAATATTTAAAAGTACTGTATCGATATTTTTAGGTATTTATTCAAATGCAGATATGGCGGAGGTTCATTTTTGTCTTTTGGTTGTTTTTATTGCTTATATCTTATTATAATTTAACACTGTTTTATTAAATAATGGTTATTTGAAGCATTCGAAAAGCACTTTTTACTGTTTGTGAAGCAGATGTTAGTTCCTTTATTGGGATTGCACAAAAATAATGTTCTGATGTTAGTTCTGAACTAATAGAATATGAACATTTGAACAGGATCATAAACTGTAAGGTCTGTAAAACAGAATTTAAGTTTGAACACAGGAAGATTTTGTGATAGAACATTAGATCCTGTTTTGATCAAATAAAAAATGTGTTTAGTATGTATGCATATTTCTGGTGTAATTCAGTTCTTCCTGGAAAAAATCTGAAAAATATATAAAAATCTTAAAAATATATTTGAATAAATGAATGTAAAATGAATAAATGATCATAAAAATAATAAAAAAAATCTTAAAAATCTTTTAAAAATCTTAAAAAAATAAACAATAAAAAATTGCCTTTTTGACAATATATATCGTGATATATTGTATCGTGATTCTAGTATTATGATTTGTATCGTATTGGCAGATTCTTGCCGATACACAGCCCTAACTGTTAGATGAGTTGATTTGAAGGAAGTGAAGACAGATGTGCTGTGAATGGCCATGTGTTGTATTATTGTCTCCCTAATCCATCAAACTGGACCCACTCAGTGTTGTTGACCTTTATTTTTGTATCACATCTCTTTCTGCTGCTTTCTCCTCTGTTCTTCGGCCTTTTATCATTACCTCCTTATCATTCCCTGACCTTTTCCAACACTTCTGATGTCTCTGCCTCTCTTACTTTCCTTTTAGTTAATCGATCACTGTTGCTTCACCAATTTTTTTATATTTTGCCTTTGACACAGCCTAAACTTTCTTCCTTCTAACTCCTTTATTTGCTCTCTCCTCTTTGTTTTTCGTCCTTTTTTCCTAAACCTCCACATCCCTGACATTTCTTCTCTTAATTTTGGAAGTCCTTTCCCCTCACTGTCCTTGTGTTTTCTCTCTCTCCGATCGTACCTGCTGCTGTCAGTGCGGCGACCACAGATGAGGAGCGGCAGCACCTCCAGGAGGTGGGGGTCTTCCACCTCGGGGAGTTTGTCAATGTCTTCTGCCACGGCTCTTTGGTGCTGCAAAACCTGGGGGAGAGTTCTACGCCCACCCAGGGTTCGGTGCTCTTTGGCACCGTTAACGGCATGATCGGTAGGTGTACACATGCAGATGCACACATACACATAGGGTTAGTCCTGCAGCTGCTGTTATATATGGGAATAGAATAGAATAGAATAGAATAGAATAGAATAGAATAGAATAGAATAGAATAGAATAGAATAGAATAGGACTTTATTGTCACTGTTACTCTGTATAAAACAGGGCTTTCAAACTCATTTTCTTTCAAGGGCCACATTCAGCCCGATTTGATCTCCAGTGGGCCGGACCAGTAAAATAACAGACTAACCTATAAATAAATGACAACTTCAAATTTTTGTCTTTGTTTTAGTGCAAAAAAACCCATTAAATTATGAAAATACTTACTTTTATTAACTATCCAAACAAAAAAGATGTGAATAACCTGAAAAAACTGAAATTTCTTTAAAAAAATCAGTGCAATTTTACCAGAATTATTCCTCAACTTATCATTTCTACATGTGCATTATGGATCGGATCTACAAAGACACTAAACACTGAGGAACAGGCAGAAAATGGTTAAAATTGTGCTTAATTTTCTTTAGACATTTCAGGTTGTTCATATTTGTTCAGGTTATTCACATTTTATTGTTTCAGGATAGTTTGTAAATGTAAATATTTTCATAATTTAATGTTATTTTTTGCACTAAAACAAAGACAAAAATTTGAAGTTGTCATTATTTATAGACATAATGTAATATTATTGTCACATCAAACCTAGAAGAAAATATGGAGTCTTTCTTTTTTGTCGGTTCTTCTGCTGTTAGATCATATTGGTCTGTCTGTGGAACGCGACCTAAAATGAGTTCCACAGCCTTGACTGTGGAATTTTTGCACTTTGCAAATTCATCCCAGGGGCTGCATTGGAACCTTTGGCCCCCGGGCTGCATGTTTGACACCCCTGGTATAAAAGAACGTAGTGACATTTGAAACTCACCAAAATAACACTAACTAGCTGCCACTGCCAACAAATAAAGACTTAAGTGTTACCTCCTACAGTTGTTTTGTTTTGCAACAAGGTCTGAGCTTTGACAGAATGAATAAAAGCCATCAACCAGTCTTTTGTGTGAAACAGGTCATGTGACCCATTTCTAGCACCAACATTTAGTACAAAATACCAAAATTCTAAATACATTGAAGTGAAGGACAACATCTGGAGCAACCAAACTGTGAGGATAGAGAAGAGTATCTGTAACATGAATGTCACGAATCAAACACTTTGCACCATGTGTGACTTTTCAAGGCAAGACTACAGGAAGTGTTGAAACCTTTTCTATTTTTGTCGAAACAGTCTGGCACAAATATATTGAACTCTTTTATTGAACAACTGCTGCAGCTGTCACAGACTCGCATCTCTGCTGGTGTGAATAGTTTAATTTTTTTTTAAGTAGTTGTCACACTTTTTTTGTTATAATTTAGCTTTGCTGCAGATGTTCAAAGATTGTGATTCAATAGGTGAGAGAGCTGTCAATCAAAGTCAAGATAACAGTCAAGGCTAAAGACATTGAGCCCTAAATCCAAAGATAAATAATAATAATAATAATAATAATAATAATAATAATAATAATAATAATGGATTAGATGTATATAGCGGTTTTCTATGAACGCTTACTCAAAGCGCGTACAGAGAATCCATTCTTCATTCGCTCTCACATTCTCCCTCTGGTGGTGTTAAACTACATCTGTATCCACAGCTGGGGCAGGCTGATGGAAGCAGGGCTGCCAATCTGCACCTACGGCCCCTCCCACCACCACTGAACATTCATACACATTCATACACCAGTGTGAGTAGCAGCACTGGAGGCAAGGAGGGTGACGTGTCTCGCCCAAAGACACAACAGCACATGGACAGAGCAGGATTCGAACCGCCAACCCTTCAGTTATTGGACGACCCGCTCTACCATCTGAGCCTAATTATTGTGATACACAATTATATTATGACAATCTGAGTCCTTGCTGTTGCAATATGACATAAAAATTTATCATGATCATTATCAATATATCTTCTAGTCTTAATTCATTTCCTTTATTTGTCAGGGTAATGTCATCAGTTGGTCGTCCGTCCGTCTGTCCAAAAACTTTGGCATGCACTGATAAGTCAGGCCACTGGTGGCAGTAGTGCGCCTGATAAGTCAGGCCGAGGGTTTTCAAGTGCATGCATATTATGTTTTATTATATAATTTTTTTTTTTCTTTCTTTTTGGAGCGTGGACCCTATAAATGTTTCAATCAGACAGTGGCCTTCAGCTTTAAAGGGTCAGTTCACACAAAATCACACATGACACGTATTTTCCTTTTTTCTCTGCCCTAGTGACACTTGCAGATTCATTGTCAAAATTTTTAACCATCAGCCGCTCAGGTTTCTGCTGCCACCTTGCTTAAATGAGGTGAACAGATATTAGGTTTTGGACCTCACAGCACCGGAAATATTAGATTTTAAAGATTTATTTTTAAACTATGTCGTTCTCCC
Organism: Sphaeramia orbicularis; assembly: GCF_902148855.1. Taxonomy (NCBI): domain Eukaryota; kingdom Metazoa; phylum Chordata; class Actinopteri; order Kurtiformes; family Apogonidae; genus Sphaeramia; species Sphaeramia orbicularis. The sequence continues at coordinate 3,545,509 of NC_043959.1, forward strand.
TGCAGAAAACCCACCAACCTGAATGTGAGAGGGTTTTGTTTTCCATTTTTAGACTTTTGGACACTGACCAAAATGTCCAGTTCAAGCAGAACATTATGAAAAACATGTTTACAAAAGTGTGGGGAAGTGCATTCATGAGTATTAAGTTTTAATTAATAGAATATGTAGAGTGTAATTTTTTTAGGTTACTCACTAATAACTAGTTAACCATTAACTGTCAGTTGGAGTGTACTTCACTGCTTTCCATTCATAGTTTTTCCAATAATCAGCCTAGATCTTAGACTAATTAGAGAGCGAGTAAAATTCTGTCAAAGCCAATTTTTCAGAGCTAATGTTTCTCTTCTTAGAAAGAACGAACAAAGGGAGAGAAATTATCATTTTACAAGTCATTACTCAGATATAAACAAATAACTTTGAGGCTGACTGTCATGATGGTAGTGACGAAGAACAGGACACAGCGGTAATTTACTTCATGTGGTCCCACAGTAGCAACAACGCATGGCACATAATGTCACCTCAACACCCTCTGCAAGTC